>NC_059425.1:2810154-2822654 GCF_021028975.2 Sphaerodactylus townsendi | reverse complement strand
CTATGTTGTAAATGTTGAAGTTTATTGTTTCAAGGTTTTTTTAATGTTTGTAATGGGTGAGAGTTCTCCTGGAAACCTTCATCATGTTGAATCCTGTTCACCAAGCCCTTGGAGTCTTCAGGAGCCAACCCACTTGCAAAGAAGAATTGGACTTGGCAATATCAGAAGACTAAATATAAGGACTTGAAAATGCAACCTGAACAGGACCTTAAAGTGTGATGTTAAATGTTGATGTTTGATGTTTGATGTTAGGAAAGTAAACCATTTTGTTTTTAAAATTTGTTGTTGCAAACTCATTCCAAGTTCTGCCCCACAGAACCCACAGATAGAGGTTGAACAGATGCATGTGAATGCGAAAACAGGATAATGGGTTACTTTATCCCAACTGCAACCCGCTATGCATTTGCTGTGTGGAAAGGGCCTTCAATCTGTATGCAGAACATATCCTAAGGAAAGTGTCTGGGATTGCACCTAGTTGATTGAGGTGCATTCCTAGCTCAATTTAGTTGTTACAAAATATATGGTTGGTGATTGTATCTAGTTGATTGAGATGTATTCCTACCGCAATGTAATCACTACAAGATTTATGTAACCAGCCTTCTATATGGTACCACTGCTAAAACGACACATTCTTTCCTTGATCTCTTCTTTATGGCTTAACACACTTTGTAGATAACTAGCCTTACCCTTGACACTTTCTGCTCCCATGGGAAATGGGATGTTTCCGTTGCTCTGTGGGGGCAGGAGGCCAGATGGCTTTATCTCTATCGGTTGCCAACCTTGGGGCACCTCAACTCTGAAGTAACTCTTTCTCACATTCTTTGGGAAAATGGGAGGGGGGATTATTTTTGAATATTTCTGGGTGTTTCGTCACCTTCCAATAAACACTGTTGATCAACAAGCCTGTGTATTGATTCAAGGATCACTTGCTGCCAAGACAACCTGTTCTCCGACTACATTATTAATCCCATTCAAGCGTGGAATTATGGCAGCATATCTTCGTCTGCTGATTAATCCCACCCAGAGGAGAGCCTTGGCTAATGCAAGATGTAATGTGCTGCCATCAGCTCTGCTGGAGGGAAGATTTAAGAATATGGAATGTTCTAAAAGAGTTTGTTCATGTGATATAACTACGGTTGAAACACTTGACCATTCTCTGTTTCTATGCCCTAAATACAATAAGATACGCATGAAATACAGGAATTCCATTTTCTTGCAATGTTTTCAGTGGCATGAGTGTTATAAGATACCCAATCTCCTGAACATCTCTGATGTGCTCTTTTGTGGCAAATTTTATACTGGAAATTAGTAGTTTTAACTGCATTTCTTAACCTTGCTTTGTTTTAAATTTTTGTCCTGTTTTATATGCCAATAAAGGCTTGTGTTGTGTTGGATTCAAGGATCAAGACCAAACAGAAAATTGGATTAAATATAGATAAAGGTGGTGTGAAAATTGGGTCTCTTCCAACTCTATGATTCTATGGTTGATGACTGGCCATTGGCTATATAAATAAATCTATTTACTATTTTACCACATTTAGAGCATTTCCCCACTTACCTCATAGCCCCCTATGCCGTGCGCTACTCCCAGCATGCGTCATTTCTGCCGCACACCCGGGCTTCCCCACGACATCAAAAGGCGCCGTTTGGAAGAGCGCCAGGAATGACACGCACTGAGGGGTCGCGACAGTAGCAGTGTCGGGGCGGCTGCGTTGTCCCCGCCCCTGTAGTGGGGAGTGCCGGGGGCCCCCGCGCTACTTGCCTACAGTAGCGCGGGGCAGAAGGTAAGTGGGAAAATGCCCTTAGAGACCACCCAGAAAACGTATAATCTTGGTGTGTTACCCACACCATGCTGTGAATGTCCAGAAATTGATTTCACCCCTTGGAATCTGTATTCCAACACCGATTGTATTTTCATTGGTATCCTAATTAAGCAAGATGTCTAGATTGATGTCATTATTATGGGAAGGTCCAGAGATGACGAGGCACTGATGAGCGTGGGTGTGCCCGTTCAGTTTAAACCCTGCACAATTATGCTTACACAATCATTTCAAGAACATTGGCTATTTTTGTCCGAGTGTTCTGGTGACAATCTGACCTGGTGTCAGGAACTACCCCTGGTGATTGAGGGGCAGCTCCAGCTTAATGCATTGCAGTAGTTTATATTGTTTGCGATAGCATCTGGGCGACAGAGGGGTGCTTTCCCTTCAATGTAATTGTTGCAAGATATATGTAACCTGCCTGTATTAATGTAAAGGGCCTTTCCTCTCTCTAGTGATCTTCTTTTTTGTATAATAATTTTTATTGTATCATTTGAATATTCCATTTTATATTAATTCTCTTCATTCGTTTTCAAACAATTCATTTCCCCCCTTTCCCCCTACCCCCTGTATTTTCTTCATAGTTTTATCAAACAAACAGCAGTAAGTTCATTCTCTGTAATCTCTTCTCCCATTTGAATATTCCATTTTATATTAATTCTCTTCTTCATTCGTTTTCAAACAATACATTTCCCCCTTTTTCCCCTCCCCCCTGTATTTTCTTCATAGTTGTATCAAACAAACAGCAGTAAGTTCATTCTTTGTAATCTCTTCTCCCATATCTCCTCATTGACTGCAGCTTCTTTCATCCAGTCCACATATATTGTCCCTATCTTCAACATTTCGCTCTGTTTATCTTGCCACATTCTTTGTCATTATTTCGAACATGTCCAGTGTCACCCAGATATATTCCAACCATTTCTGGATTGTCCATTTTTTCTTTTCTTTCCATCCTAAAGCTATTGTTGCATGTGCTGCTTTGATCATTATTTTATACATGTACCTATATTTTTTATCTACCCTATCCTCCATTACTCCCATGAACATTAAATCATTATTTATCCCAATATTAATCTTCACCAGTTTCTCGATATATAACATTACGGTGGTCCAAAAAATTTTCACTTCTATACAGTCCATCCACATATGGCTATAATATGCCTCCTGATCTCTGCAGTGCCAGCATTTAGGACTAAGTCCTTTAATCGTATATGCTAGTTGTTTTGGTGTTCTATACCATTTCAATATCACTTTTCTTTCCAACTCCATACATTTCTCTCTCTAGTGATCTTTTATGGCTTGATACTGATTGTAGATAACTAGGCTAGTGACCCGGGCAAACAGCTCCTCGGAGAGACAGGATATGCCTGTTGCTCTGGGGGGAAGGCGAGCCAGATGGCTATATCTATCCTTATCACACTTTCTCTGGTAAAACGGGAGGGGGGAAAGATCGGGGATAAAGAGACTCGGGAAAGCCAAGTCTGGCAGAACTGGCTTTCTCAAGCTGGGTGCTTCGTTGCCTTTCAATAAACGCTACTGATCGAGAATCCAGAGTCTGTTTATTGTCTGAAGGTCCGAGCCCTAACACCTGGTCACGTGGCAGGATTGTCTTGGAGCATGGCTGATCTATTCCTTGAACAACAGAACCGACCTAAAGAGCTGTCAGTCACTTTCCGCAGATCAGTGGGAGACTTTATCTGGGGTCTTTCCCCCCAGACCTTCTTATCTGACAAAATCGTTTAACAAATGGACTGGAATTCACTGCCACAAGACGAGAGACTAGGATTAGTTAGTTCCAGATTAACTTATGGAAAAGGACACATCTATCACTGGATTCTGCACATGATAACAAAGTGGAACACTCATATTTGGTCTGCTTCTGACTCACAGATGCTTGAGACATAGGTCGATTCCGCACTTGCGTTATCAACTTAAGTTCGAGCTGCGTTCAACCTAAGTGCTCCGCACAACCACTGGGATAGACATGGTTTTGTACCAGCTTCGCCCCATGTAACGGTCAAATTTCCGACTTCAGTTGCGAACTACTACTTTTTCAGGGAACCACGCTCGAACTCAGCTCGATTTCAGTAAAGACATGGTTTTGTACCAGCTTCGCCCCGTGTAACGGTCAAATTTCTGACTTCAGTTGCGAACTACTACTTTTTCAGGGAACCACGCTCGAACTCAGCTCTATTTCAGTAAAGTGTGGAATCTCAGCTCGATTTCAGTAAAGTGTGGAATCTCTAGTGCCAGGAGTCCCCCATTCAGCCAATCACAGCTGAGTGTTTCGGGCATGCGTTCAGCTGGCCAATCAACAAACGCCACCTTCGTCCTTCCATTCCTGTGGCAGTTTTTTTATAATGTGTGTGAGGATAGACGGAACATGGCCGTAGAACAGTTGCCAATCAGAACGGAGCGGCAAAGAGGCACAGGATGATTCCGCCCTCTGAGCTGGGATCAAGCTGGTTGCAGTGGGGAACAACAATGGCTTCAACCTAGGTTAGTACCCTTCTCAGGGAACTGGGTCGAACCTATTTTACTTGTGTGCGGAATCGCCCATAGTGAAGGCCTCACAGGGTACAAAGTCCTGAAAACACAGTTTCTCCCCATGGCAGCGAATATGACCAATGTACAGCAACACGTTCATTATTGCACTGCCATTACATGGACGTCTTTTTTTTCTTTTGCGTGTTGCACCTGCGCAGCTATGCAGGTGAAGCCAATTGGATTGTGGGGGTTCGTTTCTGTATGCCTGCACAACTATGCATGTGTTGCAGGAAATTTTTAAAAAGTTTCTCCATGTGAAAGCGTGAAAGCAACCCAGATTGTCTCCATGAGCTCCGATCGCTACCTTAGTGAGTCTCATGTTTAATGAGTGATAAATACTTCTTAAGCTGTTAAAAACACATGCACAAATATATACATGTACACGAGCCTCAGAGGTTTTCAAAAGTGTCAGTGTCAATTCCTAAAGAGACTCCAGGACAGGTTGCTTAACAACCATGTGTATAATCACTGTCGACAGATTTTTATTTTATGACTAGTGTTGCTGGCAGGTTTGGGTGTTTTTGCCGGAGGGCAACACAGGATTCCAGCAAATACAAGCCACAGACTGGATAAACCTAACTCTCACTAATAGCTGGAATGCACAGCTGCTTTGATCGGAATAAACAAACTGCCTCTGGTTTCTGGGACATCCTGTCATTAAGGTGTGAGCTTAAACCTGCCCCAGTTTGCCTTTGGCTGGCGTGACAACTCACCTGTTGAGTACCTGAGTGAAACACCTTCATGGTTTCTAGCTACTGGGACCAACCGATGGCAGCTCAATAGCCACATCTAGTGGATACCAACACAAAGCATTAAGTTTGCTTCCCCGCTCTTGCATATGAAGCCTGCTGGGTGATGTTGGGCTAGTCCCAGTTCATTCAGAACTCTCTCAGCCCCACCTACCTTCACCAGGTTCCTAGTGTACGTGTGTATGGAGGGGTGTGTCATTGTAAGTTGCTTGGAGACTCCTTTTGATCGAGAAAAAGTAGGGTATAAAAAAACAACTGTTCTTCCAGATTTTATTTTCTAATCATTGTGCTTTTCTGCATTCTAATTTCTTTTACTTGTAAGATCCTATTTCTTGGGTGGTGTGTGGGTATGGGGGAGGGTTGTGTTGTGGTCCCTTTATTGGTCAATTCAATATTACACTCAGGAGATTTCCCACTGGCAATTAATCCTGGGATAGTCACCCAAAATATCCAAGTTTCCTTGCGATCTCCCCACTGCCGAACTGCAAAACACAGATCAGTCCTTTTCCTGGTGCTCTCTCCCCCTTATCACGGGATTTTCCTGGACCTGCTTGTATATGCACCTTTTTGAAAAAAAACCCCACTCCAATAGGAGATATTAGGAGAAAAAAAACCCTAATGGGAGCTAATATGAGATGTGGGCTACACATTCAAGGGTCCATAACGTTGGCCCCCATGAACCAAACTTCACCAAGCCTGGGTGACATCATCAGAAAAGTCTCCTACTGATACCACCCAGGTTTTGTGAAGTTTAGTCCAGGGGGTCCAAAACTATGGACTCCCAAAGGGGGTGCCCCATCCCCCATTGTTTCCAATGGGAGCTAATAGGAGACGGGGGCTACACATTTGAGGGTCCATAGCGTTGACCCCTATGAACCGAACTTCACCAAACCTGGGTGGTATCATCAGGAGGGACTCCTAAAGATACTCCAAAATTTTGGTGCTGCTAGCTTAACAATTGCACCCCTGACAGCAGGCACCCCCCAGGGGCAGGTCTAGACGTCTTCATTAGAAACATGCTGCAGTGAGGATGTCGGAACCTGGATGGAAAGGCGCCGATTCTTTTGAAACTTGGTTGCATCTAGATTAAATTTTCAGCGAGAATTCAACCCTAGTTTGCTTGTAATGGAGTAAAAATAGAGGTTCATAAAGTTTGGCCAAATTTTTACCAAACCTGGGGGTTCTTGTAAGGAGGGTCAACAGCAGAATTGACTGTGTGGGCATTCAACAACAGAAGTGATGGATCATTAAGAAAATGCCTGGACTATTATTTTAAATCCTGATTGATAGGAATAAGAAGAGTTTATACCCCACCTTTCTCTCTTGTACTCAAGGCCCTTCCTCTCCCCACAACAGACATCTTATGAGGTATGTGGGGCTGAGAGAGTTCTGAACAAACTGTGACCGGCCTGAGGTCACCCAGCTGGAATGTAGAAGTTCACCAGATAAGAGTCCGCCGCTCATGTGGTGGAGCGGGAATCAAACCTGCTTCTCCAGATTAAAGTCCTCTGCTCTTGACCACTACACCATGCCGGGTGCAGACATGATAGGCAGTGGTTTGATCAGAGTACTGATTAAATCACCTTGGGGTGACACAAGGGGGCTCAGCAAGCCCCATTGCTAAGCCAGGCATGCCACTAGGCTAGGGGAGTAGCTCAGCTGGCAATCCCTTCTTATCCAGGCTTGAAAACAACAAGGTGGTTTCCCAAAAACATGGAGGGCATCCATTTTGTGGGAGCGATGCCCTGCTCTGGTGCTAGTCTTGAAGACCCCCTGGCCTCCCTGAAGCCATTTCATCGGAAGGTTGTTCTGAATGTCTCCTGCTTGGAGATCAGTTATGCCCAAATCAGCCTAGGCCCAGAAAGGTGCTTTTGGGAGCCATCCCCACCCTAGAGTAAATCCCCATTTAACAATGTGAGGCTGGCTTGTTGCTTTGGGGCCAAGCAGGAATTGGGGGTGGCTCCTTCTGATCGGCTGTTGGAAGAGCATTTTCCTCACCCACATCACACCACCGTGTCCCAGATTAGCTCATCAGAGGGCAGGTTCCAAGAACTGATATTTGGCAAGCACTGTGATGCCTCACTGCTTTAGGGGTTGTCACCTCCAGATTGCGAAAATCCTGGAGATTGGAAGATTTGGGGGTAGATTCGGGAGGGTGGGGGCCTTGGGGACATTTTTTTACATTCTGCAGTTGTCCAGGGTGAAGGATCGGGGCCATGAGAAGGTCCCAGGTTCAATTCCCAATATGCTCAGTTCAAAGGCCAAGCAATAGGTAGTGTGTGTGTGTGTGTGTGTGTATGTGTGTGCATGTATGTGTGTGTGTATCTGTATGTGCATATGTTCATGTGAGTATATATATATGTGTGTATGTGTGTGTGCATACGTATGTGTGCACATATGTGTGTGTATGTATATGTGTGTGTACATAGGTGTGTATATACGTTTGCGTATGTATATATATGTGTGTGTGTATATGTGTGTATATATGCATGTGTGTGTATGTGTGTGTATATATACATGTGTATATGTCCCATATGTCCCGAATAGGCCTCTGTGTTCGGCGGAGGCCAATTTGCTGGTAGTCCCCTGCCCCTCGTCGATACGGCTGGCCTCTACCCGGGCCAGGGCCTTTACAGCCCTGGCCCCGTCCTGGTGGAATGCTTTACCATCTGCTGTCGGGGCCCTGCGGGACCTTTGTGAGTTCTGCAGGGCCTGTAAGACTGAGTTATTCCACCGGGCCTTTGGGGATGCCAGCCACAGACTGCCTGCCCCCTCTGCAGTCCCCACGACAGTTTTGCCATCTTCAGCATTGCCTGATCGCTGATTCCATCCATTTTGGGGCAATGCTGGCCCTCCTGGCCTTTGGGTTGGGCGCCATCTGTGCATGCATCTGTGCATGTATTTTTATCTGGAATTTCTGGAATTGCTGCTATAATGTATTTTAATGAATTTTAATGTTTTATCGTTATACTGTATTTATGAGACCTTATATTATATTTGTTTTATGTCTCATTGTACACTGCCCAGAGCCCTTCGGGGGTTGGGGATGGGACCTAATTAAGAATCAATGTATTATTTATTATTATTATTGTATGTGTGTGTGCTATTATATTGGTATGTATTATTCTTCATTATTATTATTATTATTATTATTATTATTATTATTATTATGTGTATGTACGTGTGTGTGTATATATGTATGTGCATGTATGCTTGTGTGTGTGTATATATATATATGTGTTTATTTTTATGTTTATGTGTGTATATGTGTGTGTGGGTATGTGTGTATTTTTGCAGTCTCTTCCTTACTCACGTGTTGCCTGACTGTGATGGATGAGTTGCCTGATCCAGTACATGGCAGCTACATAGCAGCAAAGGATAAAGTAACCCGCTCTCCTGTTTTCCTATTTGCATGCCTCCGTGCCATCAGTGAAAGGAGCCCACAGTGTTGCACCTTCACAGAGAGGCAGTCTTTTTTAAAAAAACTCACCTCCCTCCGCTGCAGAGCTACAAGGGACTTTTGCCAGATGCATGAGTTAAGCAAGCGGAGCGCAGTCCGACTTGGATTATCCTTAACAGTATTATAAGTGTGATTTTTGGGCCCTAATTAATGTAATAAGACTTGAAGTTGTGACTATGAAGTTGGCATATGATCTAGATTCCGAATAGCTTATTCTGATATTCATTATCAGAGCCCTCCGGGGGTGGGCGGTATGGAAGTCGAAGAAAGAAAGAAAGAAAGAAAGAAAGAAAGAAAGAAAGAAAGAAAGAAAGAAAGAAAGAAAGAAAGATAGATAGATAGATAGATAGATAGATAGATAGATAGATAGATAGATAGATAGATAGATAGATAGATAGATAGATAGATAGATAGATAGATAGATAGATAGATAGATAGATAGATAGATAGATAGATAGATAGATAGATAGATAGATAGATAGATAGATAGATAGATAGATAGATAGATTATTGTTTAGAGGCTTTTTGCTGTATTTGATGTTATGCCAATCGACTTAATGTTGTTATGGTTCTATTTAAGCAAACATTTCATTTTTGCACTCCAGTGGGAGGCTTCTTTATTATTGGCCGTAGCCCTTTTGGAACAACGTTGCCTTTCATTAGCTACGAGGGAAGACAGGCATACCCCCACAGCCATGTGGTTGTTTCGTGATGCCGTGAGATATCCCTGCGACCCTGGGGACACTGCACGGCCAGGACTTTTTTAAAAAACAGGAAGCGTGGCCGAGTGAAGCGCTTCCTGGGGCAGCCATTCGCTCGTGAGGGGCTGAAAAAAGCGGTAAATTGAAAGAATCACAGATAGCGCAATTCTTAAAAAAACATTTTTGGGGAGTTAATACAGGACAGCCTTACTTTAGGGGTGGGAACCTTGTGAAGTTCCCCCCCAAAACAGGTTTTTTTCCCATCCCCAGCCTGGGTTTATAGGGCCTCAGAGAGTACACAACTCTCATCAGAGGTTCACGCAACGTGTGATTGGTGTTTGGATTATGCTGCCACAGGAGGTGGTGATGGCCACTAACCTGGATAGCTTTAAAAGGGGCTTGGACAGATTTATGGAGGAGAAGTCAATTTATGGCTACCAATCTTGATCCTCTTTGATCTGAGATTGCAAATGCCTTAACAGACCAGGTGCTCGGGAGCAGCAGCAGAAGGCTATTGCTTTCACCTCCTGCACGTGAGCTCCCAAAGGCACCTGGTGGGCCACTGCGAGTAGCAGAGAGCTGGACTAGATGGACTCTGGTCTGATCCAGCTGGCTTGTTCTTATGTTCTTATGTCTTATGTTCTTATGAGGTCTGGAGAAGGCAGCCATTTTGACCATATGCTGTCCCAGAAAGCTGCAGAAAACTTCCAGATAATGGAGACTGTGCAGAGATCTATAACATCCTAAACTCATGTACCTGCCCTATATTCTAACATCTGATAGGACATGCATAAAAGGATATAAAAGGAGGGACAAAGGAATTGTGTTACTATCATTTCTTCTGGATCCCTTGTTCAATCTGATGCTGTGCTGAAACAATGTTTGTAAACATTTTCATTTTTAATAGGTACTTTTAGCTTCAGATGTTGTAGCAATTCTCTGTACCACATCGCCTCCTCTATCTTGGACATGCTATTTTGAAATAGGGACAGGTGGTGGCAGCACTGTCACAAGAAAAAGAGAGAGACGTCCAGTGGTGGGATCCAAAAATTTTAGTAACAGGTTCCCATGGTGGTGGGATTTAAATAGTGGCGTAGCGTCAATGGGAACGTGGCCGGGCATTCCGGGGGCGGGGCATTAATAATTTCTCTGTTCCTGTAAAAAACTCTTACTGTAAAAAAAAGTTCCTAATTTCCAGCTGGTATCTTTCTGTTCATAATTTAAACATTATAGCAAGTCCTATCGTCTACTGCCAACAGAAACAACTACTTCTCCTCTAATTGACTGCCTGCCAAATACTTAATACTTTCAAATACTTAACTTTGTTTCTAGAAATCAAAAGAAGGATAGTTTCCTTAAACAAGGAACTTTACCATATTTCTGAAACATGTTTTTAAAACAGCCCAACAACCGGGAGAATTATCTAGTTTTCTACCTTTGCTAACCAGCCACATAGGAAACAACAGGACTTTATGATTTTTGGACCGAATGGAATTTTTAACGGAAAAGCGGACCCAATTAGTAACCCCCTTTTGGCACACGCAAATAATTAGTAACCCACTCTCGGGAACTGATGAGAACCTGCTGGATCCCACCTCTGGAGACGTCCCTTCAGGAGAAGTTGAGAAGCTTTGAGAGAGGGTCAAATGTGGAATAAGGTCAGCAGGTCTAAACAGGCCTGTTCTGCCACAACCTATTATTATTATTATTATTATTATTATTATTATTATTATTATTATTATTATTATTATTATTATTATTATTATTATTATTATTATTATTATTATTATTATTATTTAACATTTGTTGTTTGTTTATTTGTTGTTGTTTATTTGTTGTTTATTTGCATTTTATTTGTTTATTTGTTAGCAACAACAACAACAACTAACTACTTCTTCTTTAACAACAACAACAACAACAATAATAATAATAATAATAATAATAATAATAATAATAATAATAATAATAATAATAATAATAATAATAATAATAAAAATAAACTGCCCTCCCCCGAAGGGCTCAGAGGACAACTCCCTTTCTCTTGGATCAGACCAGATTCCACCCTTGAACAAAATACGTTCTAAGGATTCAAGTTGACCAGACCCACATTTACAAATTGTGTCTGAATACTCTAGGCCTGTGACTTGTCCTTCCGGTATGGCTGAGGGAAAAGGGCTTAACAGTGCAAACATAAATGCTGTTCTGTAATGAGTTTATGTGAAAAAAAGTCACCCACACAATTGGGAGTGACTTACACTCCCTGGCTTTGTGTAAATTGCAGTTGCTCAGAGGTAGCCCATAATGTGCCCGTTTCATTGTGAAATCTGCCCACCCACTTTTCCATGTGCGGTACGTGGCACCAGATTGTTTGTTTTGTACACTCCTCTTAATTTAGCTTCTTTATTTTATTTTGCATATTTGTTTGCCGGTGTACCCAGTAGAAAGCCTGATATTAGATTTGTGGAAACAAGGCTGGTGAAATCTGGAGAAAAACCAAAGGCTGAATTCCCACTGAGAATTTAATCTAAATACAACCAAGTTTCAAAAGAATCGGCCCCTTTTCATCCGGGTTCCAACATCCTCACTGCAGCATGTTTCTAGTGAATATGTCTAGACCCGCCCCTTGGGGGGCGGGTGCCTGCTGTCAGTGGTGCAATTGTTAAGCTATCAGCACTAAAATTTTAGAGTATCTTTAAGAGACCTTCCTGATGATACCACCCAAGTTTGGTGAAGTTTGGTTCACGGGGGTCAAAGCTATGGACCCTCAAATGTGTAGCTCCTGTCTCCTATTATCTCCCATTGGAAACAATGGGGGATGGGGGCACCCCCCTTGGGAGTCCATAGCTTTGGACCCCCTGGACTAAACTTCACAAAGCCTGGGTGGTATCAGTAGGAGACTTTTCTGATGATGTCACCCAGGCTTGGTGAAGTTTGGTTCATGGGGGCCAAAGTTATGGACCCTTGAATGTGTAGCCCCCATCTTACATTAGCTCCCATTAGGGTTCCCCCCCCCAAGGTGCATATGCAAGCAGGTCCAGGAAAATCCTGTGATAAGGGGGGGGGAGCGCCAGAAATGGGACTGATCTGTGTTCCGTGGTCCAGCAGAGGGTAGATCGCGAGGAAACCTGGATATTTCGGGTGACTATCCTGGGATTAGTTGCCAGTGGGAAATTGCCCAATGGTGCGGAAATAACCTGATGCTTAAACAACAGAATTAATTACC
>NC_059425.1:2093727-2122570 GCF_021028975.2 Sphaerodactylus townsendi | reverse complement strand
GTGGGGCATGAAGCTCCCACATCCACGTGAGAACATGCAGAAAAAGGGGGTCGTTGTCAGCTGAAAATAGTGGCTAGAGTGACCAATATGTTCATTCAGCTTAAGAAACATTCGTATATTGATCAAATTAAAAGGTGATGGAGCTGCATATGTTAAGCTGGGAGATGAGACAACGGAGAGGTGATATGATAGTCATCTTCAAGTGTTAGAAGAGCTGACACATCGAGGATGTTGCCGCAGAGTTATTTTCGGTTGCCCCAGAACCAAGACATTAAATCAAAAGAGTCTTGGCTAAACCTGAGAAAGAACTTCCCGAGAGTTAGTGCAGTTCCTGGTTGCAACAGGCGTCCTCAGGAGGTGGTAGACTCTCTGCCATTGGAGGTTTTGAAGCAGAGGCTAGATGACTATCTGACCGCAGTACATTCTGTGAGCTCAGGCAGATCATGAGAACAGGGACTTCAGAGTGGTAAAATGTTATAGATTCCACCATCCAAGACACCCTTTTTATCTAGGGCACAGGTGTCAAACTCGTGGCCCTCCAGATATTATGGACTACAGTTCCCATCATCCCTTGCCAGCATCATGCTGGCAGGGGGTGATGGGAACTGTAGTCCATAACATCTGGAGCTGCAATTCTGGGGGATCTGGAAAGGAGTTGCAATTCTGGGGGATCTCCAGGTGGAACCCTGGCATCCCTAAGTCTATAAAGTGCCATGAAGTTACAGTGACCCCTGGTGGAGGTTTTCAAAGCAAGTAATTAAGCAGAGGTAGTTTGTCACTGCCTTCCTCCGCATAGTCTGTCTTGGAGGTT
Source organism: Sphaerodactylus townsendi (assembly GCF_021028975.2). Lineage (NCBI taxonomy): Eukaryota > Metazoa > Chordata > Lepidosauria > Squamata > Sphaerodactylidae > Sphaerodactylus > Sphaerodactylus townsendi. Next base: position 2,121,759 of record NC_059425.1, on the reverse strand, counting down.
TCCCTTCCAAGCAGTGACCTTGCTTAACTTCCAAGATCTGATGGGATTGGGCCATGCCATGCTGCCTTTCTTCCTGGTACAAAAACATGGAGGGGTACATTTTAGATCTCCTATAAAGGACTGTGCCTTTAAGAGAAGCTCCTCAGAACTCTCAACTATCCAGAGCAGTCTGCTGCTCTTAACCAGTACATCATGCTTGTTGCTACACTCCCCTGGAGCCATGTATTAAAAGCCACGTGTTTGGATTTTTTGGAGAACCAGCGTGGTGTTGTTAAGAGCAGGAGGATTCTAATCTGGAGAACTGTGTTTTATTCCCCACTCCCCCACCTGAGTGGTGAACCAGATGGGTTTCGGCCCTCCTACATTCCTGTTGGGTTACTCACAGGTCTTCAGAACTCTCTCAGCCCCACCTACCTCACAAGGTGTCTGTGTGGGGAGAGGAAGGGAAAGGAGCTCGTAAGCCACCTTGAGACTCCTTACAGGGGAGAAAGGGAGGGTATAAATCCAAACTCCTCCTCTTCCTCTTCCTCTTCCTCTTCCTCCTCCTCCTCCTTCTCCTCCTCCTCCTCCTCCTCTTCTTCTTCTTCTTCTTCAAGCCACAAGGAGCAACATAGCACTTTCAAGATGGTTTCCATCATACGTTCATGTAACTACAAGTTGGAACAAATACTCATTTCCCAATTTGTGTCACACTTATATATTTCAGCCCTCGGTCGAGCCCTTCGGGATGAGGCGGCTTATAAGTCGAATAATAAATAAAAATAAATAAACAGCACAGAGCACAGTGAGTAGTCAAAGACCCAAGACAGTAGATAGATTCAAATAATATTGTGAAAAAGCCCAATATAAGTCAGTGATAAACCTGCATGTCCCATACAATCATAATGATGGCATTCTCCAGCCCCAATTGTTCCCAGCCACCTAGGGTCCCCACCGCCCTTATGAATATTTCCTTATTCTCAAAGAAAACCCTAACGCCGCACACACACACCCTGTGACGAAACAGTGTGTGCTCGGGGACGTGGGATACCCCATGTCCCCATTAGCGGTACACCACTGGAAGTAGATGGGGCTGAGAGCGTTCCGTACGAACTGCAACTAGCTCAAGGGCACCCAGCTGGAATTTAAGAGTGGGGAAACAAACCCGGTTCACCAGATAGGAGTCTGCTGCTCATGTGGAGAAGTGGGGAATCAGATCCAGTTCTCCATATTAGAGTCCACCTACTCTTAACCACTACACCATGCTGTAATACCCTTCCTTCCCTTCTTCCCATTCTTTCCCCCTTCTTTTCCCGCTCCCCCTCTATATTTTTCCTTTACCTTCCTTGCTATATTGGAGGGGGAAAGTCTGATTAAGGGGTTGGGGGGCTCTGGATATTATTTTAGGAGAAGGTCTGGTGGGGAACACGAAAACCTCTTTTATCCTGAACGGCGGGGAAGTTCTATAACGCAAATTGTCTGACTGTTTTAATATTAGATGTTGGTATGTCATAAATGTTTCAATAGTATTAGGACAGGTTTGATTGTTGCATTGGATATTATTGTATTATTATTAATAACATGTTAGAACTCCATGTCAACTGACACCGGGGCCTTGCAGGATCTTAACCAGTTCTGTATGGGTCCTGGAAAACAGAGAGGTTCCACTGATCCTTTGGTAGAGTCAATCTGAATCCGAAACTTCATCTGTTGCTGAAACCACATCATGCGCCCTCCTTCCTATTTCCTAAAGGCCCCTTCCGCACATGCAGAATAATGCACTTTCCTTCAAGTCTACTAGTTCCATCCAATCCTTTGAAGGGCTGGTTTTTTTACTATGCAGGATAATTTCCAGCAAAATCCCTCCTTCAAACAATTTGTGAAAATGGATTGGAGATAGCCATTATTCTGCATGTCTCAATCTAATCGAAATGAGTAGATTTCCACTTGATGAGATGGGAAATGGGACATGATTTCCAAATTTGCTCCCATTATAAACTGGTCCCTTTGACTGGTCACCACTGCAATGAAATTATGAATTGTATTTTAATGTTTGAATTGTTTGAAGTGTTGTTGTTTACATTTATTTTCCACGGCATATGATTTTATGGCATTTTGATGTAATTAAGTAATATAAGGAAGCTACCCTGAGCCTGGGTTTTGCTGGGAAAGGGTAAGATATAAAGTTTAATGAAATAAAAAAGAATAAATAAATATATTGTGTGATATTATTGATGTTCACTGCCCTAAGCCCAGCTTACTGGGGTAGGAGGATGAGAGAGAAATCTGAAATAAGGTAAATAAACAGTAAAATACATGTGTGCAGAAATGTGCCCTTGGCCGTTAAATTGACATTAAAAGAGGAACTTGATCAGCTAGTAGTACTGGACATGACAGAAGAAGTAGACCTCAGTAACTGTAGGGGAAAGAAAGAAGGAGCACAATGTTTATGTCTCGATCAAAAAGAAATTAGATATGTAAAAAGAGAACACTTCACTTGAGAAGAAGAGTGAAGAAGAGTTTTGGATTTATATCCCCCCTTTCTCTCCTGTAGGAGACTCAAAGGGGCTTACAATCTCCTAATCCCTTATCACAACAAAACACCCTGTGAGGTGGAGTGGGGCTAAGGAGAGCTCCTAGAGAGCTGTGTTATTAAGGTCCACCCAACTGGCCAGTGTGGGAGTGGCCTGAATTATCAGAATTTCCCCCAGACCAGCCCTCCCTGGCTCAGGCTGACAGAGTGGAGAATCAAGTGGTTCCTCCCTGAGCTGGACCCTGGGGCTCTACAACCTCATACGCCACACTCCTTGACAGCTGTCAAGGGACTGACATGTACGACTTTGGAGGCAATGGTGGCTCCCCACCTGATGCCTCAACGGGTTTTTGGAGAGGTGACTTTTGGGCAGAGGCATTGGTTTTCTCCTTTTTAGCACACTGTTTAGAAGGGTGGCCACTTTGGACTACCAGTGTGTGGCCTGTAAGAAATGCTTCATCTAGGATGCTTTCACTGGGCTTCCTGTTTTATTTTTTGAATACCAAGAAGACATGAAGCTGCTTGCTTTAATCTGGGGACACACGCTTAAACAGCATAACGAAAGAAGAAAGACATGCTGGAAAAAGCCAGAGCAACTGGGCTGAAACAGAACAGTGAGAAATGCAAATTCAAAGGGGGGTTGTTTTCTTGTGAAAAGATCTAAATGCAAGATATTCAGAAACAATGCCGTTACAGATATGCCCCCTCCCACGTATCTGACCTTGGTTGGGGAGGGCGGGAGAGGCATTTAATAAAGTTTAATAAAATAATCCAAGGAGGGATACAAAAATTCCTTGGACACTTCACTTTTTGAAGAGAAATGTGTACCAACTCTGAGGTCATTACCAGGGCTCATTCCGCACATGCAGAATAATGCACTTTCAAACTGCTTTCAATGCTCTTTGAAGCTAATACTGAGGTGTAAAATCCACTATAACAGTTGTGAAAGTGGTTTTGCATTATATTGCTTCTGAGGAAGGAGACTAATTTAGGACCATAAACTCTACCGTATTGAGTTTAGAAATGTCCATATCTATTGGAGGAGGGTTCCAGTACCAAAAGCTATTACAATTGTAAATTACAACACCAAAGAATATCTATGGGGCTTTGAGAGAATGGGCACGTGCTTTGCCCACTTGTTTAGACCAGGTTAATATGAGTAATCCACACGGGGAAGTAGGGTTCACACAGCCTCTACCCTTGAATGGTTGCCTCATCTGATGACCAGGCAATCACACAAAGGCAAGGGGTGGGGCCAGCATGTCCTCTCTCCTTGTACATTCAAAAAACACCCAGTTACCAGTCCATTTGCCTCAATCCTTACCAGGCTTGGTAAGCCACTAATAATTCAGTAAAATTCGTTGATTTCAAATTTGGCTGGGCACTTAGAATTGTCTAACTGTCTAGGAATAACAGAAATAACATATTCCGATATATCCCCGAATGACCGGTCTCTCCGAGAAATTAGAGTCAGTTTTGGAAATTTTATTTTGTATTTTGAGAGGTGTTTTTTCACGTTTCGACCTACCTGGGGTGCATTTTAAATGCTAGTAATATAAAATTTCGAGGAGAACCTATTCTGATGATACCACCCGAGTCTGGTGAAGTTTGTTTAGGGGGGAAAAGTTAAGGACCCCCAAAGGGGGTGCCCCCATTCCCCATTGTTTCCAATGGGAGCTAACAGGAGATGGGGGCTACCCTTTTGAGGGGTAGGAGCAGCAGTGGCATAGAAATTTTGGTGCTGCTAGCTTTAAAAATGTGCCCCCTGCAGGCCAAAATGTAAAAAGTAGCTGAGAGCTGTACTTTGTAGTGGTTTAAAACAGTGGACTATAAACTGGCTTAGAAACCTGGTTTTAATTTAGCTACTCCACTTGAGTGAGTGAACTCTAATCTGGAGATATGGGTTTGATTCCCTGCTCCTCCATATCGAGCCAGCTGAGTCACCTTGAGCTAGTCACAGTTCTCTCTGAACTCTCTCAACCCCACCTATCTCACATGGGTCCCACTTCATGGACTAGTGAATATGTGTTTAAGTGATTGAGAGTGTTTGGTGGATGTCCTTTGCACTGATCACTCCAAAAGCGTGTCTGCCCCTTGTTGTTTCCCACAAACTGGGTTTTTTAATCATTGTACTATTTTCTTCATGGAAATGCCAGAAATAATCCCAGGTTTCACATCCACTTACAAAATAAGCTAGCTGGAGCAGGAGAACTTATTTCATTTGGCCTCCCTTTTTAAAAAGAATGGTGAAACTTAAATCTAGCATCCCCATGCAAGGTGCATGAATAATATACGTGAGATATCCAACATGGCTGTGTGGGGTTGAAGCTGGCCACCTTGTCCTGCATAGCTACACATATGATGGGAAGGTCAAATTCCAAATAGATGTGCCTCTGGTGGGTTAGAACTGACAGCAACCCGCATGTGGCCTAACATCGTAGGCTCCAGTCACTGGTGCACAGATGCATGTGAACAGGCAAATGGGCTACTTTATCCCAACTGCAACCCTCTATACATTTGCTGTGTGGAGTTGGCCATGGTATCTGTTGTGGGGAGAGAAAGGGGAAAGGAGTTTGTAAGCCACTCTGAGACTTCTTAAAGGTTGAGAAAAGTGGAATTTATAAAATAGCACTGCTACTTCCAAAGACAACACCTTTGGCCCAAAAGAAAAGATTAGGTAGAAATTTTACTTGGCTGCAGGCAGTAAGCCAGTGGTTTCCCAAAGCCAGTATATGTTCCTGGGACAATTGTTTCCCAACCACTTCGAGGTCAGGGGTACCGCAACCCTCACTGCTCCTGCTCTCACGGTGCCACTGCCACCACCCTCCACCTTCCCCTCCCATTGCCCCTGCTTGCCACACACCCCACCTTCCCCTCCCAGGGTGAAGCACTGGGGGGGGGGGCTACTGACCTTGTGGCAGGCCCTGCCTCATGGGCCCGCTCCATGTCCTTGCTGGCACTGGTGGGAGACACCACAAAAATGAGGGGGGGGGGAGGTAGTGTTGCCGCGGTACCCCTGGGACATGCTCATGGCACCCCAGGGTACCACGGAACCCTGGTTGAGAATGGCTGTTCTAGGAGATAGCTCCCTCTCATTGAAATTTCAGATGTCCACCTCTAAGGGGCCAAACGGGATGAAGCAGAACACATTTCTTACACGACAGAAAGAAGCCAGAGAGTGGACGGCTATTCCAGCAACCTCCACCAGGTAAAGACACCGAGACAAGGAGCAGGTAGCAAGATAGCCTGGTGGTCTGGGGGTAAATGAGCCACATTGCCATCTATGAACCCTCTTCATGTAACAAAGGTTCAGAAGAAAACACAAAAAAGGCCTACACCATTCAACCAATATTGGCTAAAGACCCAACCTGGAAGTAGTAATCATGACGGGCACTGCTGCAGGGTCGAACTTCTGGGTTTGCAGGCAGCACCAATCCCAACCCAGCCAGGAGTGGGAGATCTCTCTGTGTGGCATTTGTACCCACTTTGCATGACTCTGGTTCCTGAGATGACAGTTGCAACCCAGGTCCATTTAGTCCCATTGGTGTGGTGATTAAGAGCAGATTTGGATTCTAATCACGGAGAACCAGGGCATGATTACTCCACTGCTCTATCTTGGCGATGAAGGAGACTTGCTCCCGGTGAACCAGATGTGTTTCTACACTCTTACTGCTGGGTGACCTTTAGCTAGTCACAGTTCTTCAGAACTCTCTCAGCCCCACCTACCTCACAAGGTGTCTGTTGTGGGGAGAGGAAGGGAAAGGAACTTGTAAGCAGTAGCGTATCACGGGGAAATGGTACTTGGGGACAACACCTTATCTGGGCACCCCCCACTCAAGGGTGGGGTTCAGGGTCAGAGTTCGAGGCGGGGCAGTTCAGATGGGTGCTGCAGCTTCAGGCTAGCTCCTGGGCCAGCCTGCTGCCACAGTGTCCATCTGAGCTGTCCCCTGTCCTCCCTGCAGGCCACCTCCTGCCCTCCTCAGGTCCATCTGAGCTTCCCCCCTGAGCACCCCCCAATGGCCTGGGGAGGGAAGGAGGTGGCTCAGACGGGTGCCACTGCAGCTGGCTCTGTCTTCAAGTGCCTGCCCCACGCCGACCCAGCTCTTCTGGTGCAAGAGAGGTGGGGGGCTGAGTTTGTGCATGCCCCCACCAGCTTGAAACAATGAAAACCACCATTCCACCCCCCAAATAATCAATTTATATAAATAAAATCAGGGCTAGAATACAAAGACATAAGACCAACAACTGAAACACTGATTAGGAAGGAGAAATCACACAAGAAATGAAACAAACAAAAAAGTCTTCATCCCCTGAAGTGGAACTCAGAATAGGAGTACCATTGCCCCACTAGCAAGCTTCCAATTGGAGTGGGGTTACTACATTTTGCAACAGCTGGATAGTCTTCAAGGGCAGCCCCATGTAGATTATGTCACAGCACAATACAACCAATAAAATACAGGAAAAGGCATCAGTGCAGTTCTACACAGAATTACAACCTCCTAACGTTAAAGTCTTCAATAGGTTTAGAAGGGTGTAACTGTTTAGGATTGTAATATGTATCTGGCACCTCCCCCATCCCAGTCTCTCTAACTTCAAATAGCACAAACCTTTAACACTGAGCCAAAATATCTTACCAGAGGAAGCTGAGCGCTCCAAGTCCAGCCTAACGACAGCCTGAGGTTTTCAAGTGCGTCTTTATATACCTTGGCTGTAATAATACCCCAAACAAACCTAGTTGCCGGCATAATTCCCAAATTATTCTTTGCATGTTTTGGGTGTGATTATATCCTCATAAGGAAATGACAGCATCTGCCAAATGTATAATTTCAAAACTTGATGATCCTTGGCAAACAATTGTTACAGACAAATTTCTGAAGCCCAGAGCATGGTCTGGAGGAAAAGGATGTAGCAGTCTTTCTAAAGATAAGCTCTGACTAGTACAGCTATATAGAGGCATTGGTTTAGGTTGTGTTTTTTCCCCTCTGGTGGAGAACTCTTGATTTGATTCCTCCGGTTTAAAAAATTTCATTACTGAAAAGTTGTTGTATTGCTTTTAATTTCATGGATGCTTTTAAAAACACCCGCACATTTCAGTCTGAGGAGGTCCCAAAATGGAGAGGAATAACGTCCCACTTGCACTAGAAATTTGGCTGTTAGCAAATATTTCAGGCTAGGGTTGACTAACCTGAGCTGGATTGCCCAGTTAGATCTTGGAAGCTAAGCAGGGTCATCTACTGATTGCCTGATGAATGGGAGACCTACTAGGAAACTTAGACCCTTTCATGCACTGAAGGAAAGGGCGCCCCTGCACCAGCAGGAATTCCATCATCTTATTATTTCTGCTGGGCTTCTGAGACCAGCCCACGCTGCCCTCAACCTCCAGGGGTGGGAAGGACAATAATCGGGAGGAACTCAACAGTCCAGTAGAGTATGCAGAACAGTGAGGTGGTGTGTGAGAGGGACTAGGAGAAAACAGCGTGTTCCCAGCAGTGCCGTTAAGCTACTGGCATCCAGTGGGAACGCGCTGTTTTCCAAAACCCTCCCGCCAGGTGGGAGGTTTTTGAAGATGACCAACAGCCAAGCCAGAGTTGGTGGAGGGGAGCCAGGTGTTGGAGTGCTATGCGTTTTAGCAGAAATACACCTGTCTTGGCGAACGGCTTCTTGGAGACACCGTCCCAAATAATGCCGTATATGGCCTGTATGGAAGGAAGGCCATGGGGTTGCTTTACATATGAGATGAATAATAGCAAAGAGTATCTCACAAGGTCTTTTGCCTTGAAAAAGCTATGAGGGGGTCACCATAAGTCAGAATTGATGACACTGGTCCATTCTGCAAAGCACAAAAAAAGACCTCTGTAGGACGTCATAAAAAGAGGTGACTGCTCTGCACACACAAAACATCCAAGAATGTTGTAACGAGAATTGGCTTCTGGTGTGTTTTCCAGACAGCAAAAATGTCAGAGGGGGGGGGGAACTGTTTTGCTCTCTGGTCAGTTTCACCCTCAGCTTGCGCTTGACATTTTGTGTGAAGCTGGAGGGATTCTCCCTGTAGCCTTTGGCTGAGCAACTTTGGAATATTCCACTGACCTTTTTATGGCAAGCCCAAGGCACGGGAGCTTCGCCGTCCCTGAGGGAGCCATTTACACTGGCCAGCGTTGCTGCAACACAGCAGCGCCGACCTGACTGCACTCCCCCTCCCCCAGGGCGGCGTCAGGCCGCCCTAAAAAACAACCCTTTAAAGGGTTGTTTTTGCCGCAACAGCGTGTTCCCGGCGGCGCGGTGCGAATCGCACTGCCGGGAACACACTGTTTCCCTTCCCCGTCCCACTCACCTTGTCCCATTAGGTAGGCCTGCTGGCCTCTGCAACCCTCCCTCACTGTCCCCGGCGGGGACAAGTCGAATGAGATGGAGCAGAGGGGCTGAAGGCTGACTCCATGGGGAAGCAACATCCCCTCCACCGGCCTCCCCTGAGGCTGCGCGCATGCGCTTTAGCGTGCGCAGTGCTTCCGCCCCCACGCCGATAAAATTCTTGCAGGCGTGGGGGCGCCTAGAGAACGTTAAGCGACCTTAGTTTTTAAAGAAATTTGGCCTGTCAGAGGACAGGAATCTATCCATATCTGTTCCAGTGGGTGGTCAGCCAGTATGCTGATTAACTAAGATTCCTATGCCTTATCTGCTTTCAGCTGCAAGAGACCAAGCTCATCAATTTTTTTAAAAAATTGGAAAAATATATAGTGCCGTAATTGGCAGGACCTGAGTATAACTAAGTATTTTGTGGGGCTAAAAAGGCACCCAGGAATGGAGCCTGGAAGGCAAATGTCCTGGGGCAGCCTTCAGCAACACACAAAAAACCTTGAAATAAAACTGAAGTGGGCTGACCAGAAATAAAACCGTCAGGAATAAAAGCCAAAAGAACACACCCTCAGTTCTACGGCTACACTTTTAATGAACGGAATATGTCTTTACCAGACGGCCCCGGGGAAGGGGTGCACTTAAATTGCATTTTTTAAAAAGATGCCAAGAGTAGAAATAAGATTTATCCTAAGGACATCTTGCAGGAAAAGCTGACATTGTTTTTTTAAGGTCCTCAGGGATATCACCCATTGCTTTTGTGTGGAGATCGAGCCACATTGTACAGGGAGACAGAGCCAGAAATTCTAAGGCTAGTCAGAGAAATGCAGGAGATTTTGTTTAATGGAATTAGAAAGGAGGGTTCTGTGGGGAGGGGGGACATCCAAATGGCATAATGCCATAGAATCTGCTCTCCCCAAAAGTCATTTGCTCAGTATCCAGGAGGTCAATTGTCATCTTGGTAGATCTCCATGCCTAGAATTCCTATACCCCTGCCAACACTGAGGGAACCCCTGCTAAGAGCCCTTGCTCCTGACACAAGAAGAACAAGAGTTAGTTTTTACACCACACTTTTGTCAATCGAAAGGAGTCTCAAAGCAACGTATTTTCGAAGGCTTTCACGGCCGGATTCAACTGGTTCTGGTGGGTTTTACGGGCTGTGTGGCGGTGGTCTGGTGGATCTTGTTCCTAACGTTTCACCTGCACCTGTGGTTGGCATCTTAAAGTCTCAAAACAGCTTTCAACCACCTGCTGCTACTTCCCCACAACAGACACCTTGTGAGTTAGGGGAGGTTTAACATTGGACCATTTCTGCCCCAGGCATGCAGGGACTGTAAGACAGAACACTTCAACACATCTGGTGTGTCAACACATCTGGTGGTCAAAACAGTCAATTTATGGCAACCTTGAAGGATTTTTAATGCAAGAGGACAACAGAGTAGAGCTGCTCTGGTTCGACCTCATTTGGATCGATTCCGCACTTCATGGTGCCAGAACCATTGTAATCGGGCGGAGCGGTGAAGAGGCACTGGAATATTCCCCTGCCCTCAGAGGCTGGGATCAAAGCTAGTTTGCAGTGGGGAACAACAATGGCTTCGACCTAGGTTAGTACCCTTCTCAGGGAACTGGGTCGAACCTATTTTACTCGTGTGCGGAATCGCCCTTGGAGTATTATGTTCATCTTTGGGCACCGCAGCTTTAAAAGGATGTAGACAACCTGGAATATGTCCAGAGGAGAGCAATGAAGATGATGAAGGGTCCGGGGGACCAAGTCCTATGAGTAAAGACTGAAGGTTTAGTCTGGAGAGAAGGTGACTGAGAGGTGATAGGATAGCCACCTTCAAGTATTTGAAGGGCTGACATATAGAGGGCGGGGCAGAGTTGTTTTCTGCTGCTGCAGGTCAGACCAGAACCAACAGGTCAAAAATAAATCAAAAGAGTTTTTGGCTGAACATTTGGGAAAAACTTCCTGACACAGCAGTTCCAACAAGTTTCCCTGGGAGGGAGGAGGCTCTCTTTATTTGGAGGTTTTTTAAAAAAACAGAGGCTGGGAGGCATGTCAGGATGTGATGAGTAATTCACAATGTCCGGAAGATTGGCTGCCGGCAGCTACTGAACTTTCTATACGGAATAAGGTTTTTTTATATGGAGGTTACTCATTTACTATATGTGAAACCCATACTTTATTTGGCTTCCTTATTGCACAGGCCATTGGCTTTGTTTATTTCTGGATTGGCGAGAATGTATTGTGCAAGCTGTAATATAAAATCTACAATCAAAGGTCCCAAGACTCTCAGAATACACTCTAATATCTGACTATGCGGAATGGCACAATAAGGGGCTGAGAACAGTTACTTTGGCCTGGACTTTGCTGGTTCGTTACATTACTCTTGAAAAGGTCCCATTATGTAATAGACTAGCAAGGAGTCCAAGCCAAACTAACCATAACTCAATAATGCAACCTCATAGCGCCGAACAATAGACATGCAGCCACCCTCTAGAAGGACAGAACACACACTCACCATGTCCTGACAGGCATCTGACAGCAGTGCTCATTTTGTGAACTTTGGCAGATAACAAAAGAGAGGGCAGGAAAGGATGAGACAGTGTCAGAGATGGCACCTAATGATTGAGAGATCCAGACCATGGCTGTATAAAACCAACACTGATTGTGTCTGAATGACTGAGAAGCATCCATGTTAATGTAACTGCTTTTAGATATATGGACCTTGCCGCCGCTAGAAGTAGCAGTAGCAGGGATTTAATGGAACTGGCTACTTACTTGATACTTCCTTACGCACTTTCAAATTGCTTGGTAGACCAATGGCTCATTTCCACGCCTGGGAGCAATGCACTTACTCAAACTACTTTCCAATTGCTACTGAAACTATGCTGAACAACAAAAATCCACTTTCTAAACAATTTGTGAAAGTGGTTTTGAAAACACATTGAACTGCGTGTGCGGAAGGGTAGTAAGCTGCTCCGACACCTTCCACTCCCATGGGAAGAGGGATATTTCCATTGCTTCAAGGTGGGGGGGAGACCAGGTGGATTTATCTCTTTCTGTCGCTGACCTTGGAGCACATCTGGGCTCTGCTGTAACCCTGTCTTACATTCTTGCTTAAATTCTCTGGAAAAATGGCGGCGGGGGGGATTGTTCTAGATAAAGAGGGGGGCAAGAGCCAGGCTCGGTAGAATTGGCTTTCTACAAACTAGGAGCTTCATTATAACAATAAATGCTACTGATCAGCAATCCAGTAAATTATTTGTACTTCAAAGACCGAGACCTATGAGATAATTAAGAAACTGCTTGATGGCTGCTCCAGACGCACCAGCTGTGCCAAACAAATTTGCAGCTTCACCCTAGTCGTTTGTGCTGCAAAACAGATTCTCAGTCATGTTCCAGTCATTAGGCAGTACTCTTAGGAGACAGTACTCGTGGACACGGATTTCCTAGAAATAGGGACCAATTTTACTTCTTTTCCTTTTAGCTATCCAGGGCTCAATTTCGCTTACATACAAGAATAATGCACTTTCACTGGTGCTCTTTGAAGCTAATGCTGGAATGTAGATCCACTTGCTATAGTTGTGAAAGTGGTTTGAAAACGCATTATTTTGCGTGTGTGGAAGGGGGCAAGGTTTTTTAAAGTTTTTTCTTCTTCTAATTTTTTATGGACTTGGTGGTGTTGATCAATACAACTACAACTCCCACTTGGAGCCAATACAGAGCAGCATGAATAACTGTTGCAACGGCTGAATGGCAGCTCAGAAACCGCCCACAAGTACCACACTGAGAATAACTACCTAGAAAAGAGCCGCCAAGAACCAGAATACAGAACAAACCAGCTGGATCGAGACCAAAGTCCCATGGTCCAGCTTCTACTACTGTAATTGACCACCATGGGTGTACTTTGGAATCACATGGGATATGGCATGTGTATTGCTTCGCATTGTTACTCCGATCACCTGGTCTGATTAGAGACGTACAATCTCAGATCAAAGGTCCAAGATTGGTATCACCGTATTTCCCTCATCTAGCCAAATACACCAAAGCCCTTCGGGTTGGTGGCCATCACCCACCCTCCTAGCGTAACCTGCTGTACCGGCCGTTGGGTGAGGGGTGTTTCACTTTTATTGGTCTAGACCACTTCCCCAGCATTTTCGTGATGCCCCCCCTGGTTCTAATTATTTGTGGGAAAGGGAAACATTTCTCTCTGTCAACATTCTACCCATGCACTTGGTACATGAGACTTCAATCACGCCCTAATAGCCTACAAAATAAAAGAGTCCCAAACCTGCCAACCCTACTCCCTAGGGAAAGGTGCTGAATTATCCTCCCTACATTGCCCACCTACTATCTCTTCAATATCACTTTTTTGAGATGCTGACCAGAGCGGACACAGTACTCAAATTAACGATTAAGCCTGCTGCTATATAAAGGGCGCAGTAATGCACTGGATTTGTATCAATTTCTTTCCTAATGATCCCCACACTGTAGAAGTTTTATACTTTTGTAAACTCCGTCATCACCTTACCCACCCATAGAATAGCCTTACCACGGTTCTTCGCATGGAAGTAGTCATATGCGTCCCTACATGTTTAGGCAATTTATATACATCTGATCTGCTGGTCAGACATTGTTTGCCATACATCAGCAAGGTGTGGGATGTATGCCCCTGCTCTAGTTTTAGTGGGAAGGTCTATTTACTAATAAAACAAAAGCTAATATGCTATAAAGAGAACTTTCCATTCTCCCTTCTTCCCACTAGGTGAAATTTCAATTGCTTGCGATTCCAGTATTAAAGTTAAGCTTAGGAGCAGCAGTGGCGTAAGAGGTTAAGAGCTCGTGTAGCTAATCTAGTGTGACCATCCGTCTGGTTTTCGGCGGGGTTTTAGAAAAGTCCCGATTTTTGGAGGCTGCAGCAACCATTAACTGTTTATTGTCTTCTGGTCAGGGAACCGGTTTGTTAAAGATTAACTTCCAACTCACTGACGACACTCCCTTAGTTCACCTGCAAGCTATGGGTTGTGATGCCCCTAACTTCAACTTCAACTGACCCAGCGATACGGTAATAATGATTAATCCCCTCCCCCCTCCATGGGAGTTGGTGTTGAGAGGCTCTGTTTTAAAATTTATCCAGGGAGGTGGCCGTGGGAGGGAGCGCCCACCCTGCATAGCCAGCGGGGCGGGCAGAGGGGCTTGGCCTGCGGCGTGGCCCTAGCCGGCCGCGGGTGAGTGATGCGCCCGGCTCTGCTGCCTGCAGGGCAGGCGAAGTGAGCTCGGCAAGCTGACCCTAGCCAAATTACCTAGAAAACGCCCGCATCGCCATATTAGCGAGGCGAACCAAGAAGGAAGGCTAGGGCCATAACCGTGGGCACGGCCATGAGGCCGCGGGTAAAGAATGTGCTCATCCTGCTGCTAGCCGTGACCGACGAGAATGGAGATTGGCAATGGCCTGGCAGGCCACCGGGAAAGAATACCGCCATCGTAATAACAAAGGCTGAGGAGCCAGGAGGCTGGGTCCGTGAGGAACTGACCCAGCCGACCGCGCGCAACGGATGCACCAGCTCACTTGCCTAGAGCCCGAGGCGAAGACGGGTTTGACCCTGGCCAACCCATCCAGGAAAGCGCCCACCTTGGTAGGAAAGGAGAGGGTCATGGCAGCAAACACCAGGAGATTGTGAAACTTGTTCCTCCTGGCTAGCTAAAGTAAGTGGCTTAGTTTTGTTAAGCGTTCTGCCAGTAGCCTAGGGACCAGAGGGCTGGGTTGCCCCATACCTGGTTTCTGCCGGTAGAACCTACTCTAATTGTGTCATGGGGATGGACTGGGCACATTTTGCCCATACCTGTAGTTTCTATATAAAACACTATGTTTCCATAAGAATAGAGAACAGAGTTTTAGCCAGTCTCTAGTTTCTATAATAAAACTTTCTCCTCTAGTAGCATGGGAACGGAGAGGACACAGTTTGCCAATGCCCGGTTTCTACTTAGCAAAACTTTCTGCCCTGGTGCCATGCAGGGATGGAGGGGCAGAGTTTGGCCAGTGCCTAGTTTCTGCTGGCAAAACTTTTCACCCTGGTAGCATGGGGCAGGAGAGAGCTGGATTTGCCAATGCCTTGATTTCTAGCAGCAAAACACCCTAGTAGCTATAGGGACGGAGAGGGCACTGGATTTACTTAATACCCGGTTTCTACTAGCAAAACTTTCTGCCCTGGTGGCATGGAGACGGGAAGGGCCACAGTTTGCCCATGCCCAGTTTCTGCTGGCAAAACTTTCTGCCCTGGTGGCAGCAGGGCGGAGAGGGCACAGTTTGCCCATACCCGTTTCCTGCTGGCAAAGGCTTTCTGCCCTGGTGGCGCCCATGGGGACGGAGAGGGGCTGGTTGCCGCTGCCCCGTTTCTGCCCAGCCAAGGCTTTCTGCCATTGGTGGCATGGGGACGGGGAGGGCCACAGTTTGCCCATGCCGGTTTCTGCTAGCCAAAGGCTTTCTGCCATTGGTGGCATGGGGACGGAGAGGGCACTGGTTGCCCATGCCGGTTTCTGCTGGCAAAGGCTTTCTGCCACGTGAAGTGGCATGGGGACGGAGAGAACACAAGGTTGCCCATGCCCGGTTTCTACTTGTAAACTTTCTGCCGTGGTGGCATGGGGACGGAGAGGCCACAGTTTGCCCATGCCCGGTTTCCTCTGGCCGACTTTCTGCCCTGGTGCCATGGGGTTGGGAGGGCAGAGGTTTGGCCAGTGCCACAGTTCTGGCGGGCAAAACTTTCTGCCCTGAGTAGCGTAGGGAGACGAGAAGGAGGGCCTAGTTTGCCCATATACCAGTTTCTGCTGGCAAAACTTTCTAATTAATAGGGACGGAGAGGAGCTGGTTACCATACCAGTTTCTAGCAGCGAAACTTTCTAACCCTGGTGCCATGGGGATGGGAGGACGAAGTTTGAGATTACCCTGGGTTCTATTGCCAAGGCTTTCTATCCCTGAGATTTGCCATGGGGAGGGGAGATTTTATATAATCCCAATGGCAGAAAAATAGTGAGGATCTGTAATTTGGAGCTGGCTGTAAAGTAGCGGCACCAAAAAGCCTGGGATTACCATACTTGGGGGGGGGGGGGGGGGGTGGTCTGACGCATATGGAAACGCAATGTGTGATTAATGAAGGTGGAAATTTGGGGTTACCCAGTTGCAAAAATCCTGAGAGTCCATGAGAATCTGATTTTCAAACCTACTATGGTGCCATAAGGCCGCATGGCCTGCAGAATTATTATAATTGAGACAATAATAATCCAGAGTACCAAGCTATGATGTTCCCATTGTTTTAGGGTGACCAAGTGGAAGAATCCCGCGGGATCCATATTTTTCAAGTAGGTTTTACCACCACCCTGACACCATGAAGCGTGGACATGTAATTATTTGTGTTTATACCTGTATTATGACTGGGGTTGTGATGTTCTGGTGATTTTGGGACGGTGGTGCAAAAATCCCGAAAGGATCCATGTTTTTCAAGCATGGTTTTTGTGCCACCTGTAGCACCGCAAACTATGGGATACGTGATTGTTTCAGGTGCTTTCTATAAGAATAAGACATATTCTACAATTTTACTAGTGATTTCATTTATTTCAATTTTATAATTGTTTCATTTTTTAGGGGATTATGAAGTAAGAATTGCATCGCCGTTAAGGCTGATATTAGGATACTGCATAACAAATAGAGGTTGAAATTTTAGCATATATAGGCTATATTTAACTTTGATTTTTTATTTGTGCTTTCCTTTGTTTCATTTCTATTCATGCGACCCTGAAACCCTTCGAGGAAGAACCAGTTTATAAATACCCTAATAAATCAAATCAAATGAAATTTCAGTGCTTAAAAATGCCTGAAATTCCACTCGATGATCTATTTAAAATCATACCATCTGGTTTTTACCCGGATTTCAATGAGTTTGGGCATGTTCTATAATGGCAGTGGCCACTTTGAGATGACCTGGTGCAAAAAAACTTTTTTTGTCATGGTGGAGGAGGGCGGTTGCCGGGGGCGGGACACTTATATTTTGCCCCAGGCTCAATTTTCCCCAGCTACGCCTCTGGCAGTGCGGCAGCCTCCTGCGCTGCGGCACTGCCTTCTGGGGCACTCCCCTGTTTCCCGCCCTGTGCTCTTTCGCCAACCCCCCCCCCCCCCCCCCCCCCCCCCCCCCCCCCCCCCCCCCCCCCCCCCCCCCCCCCCCCCCCGCCCACACCCCCCCCCCCCCCCCCCCCCCCCCTCCCCCGCCCCCCCCCCCCTCCCCCCTCCTCCTCCCCACCCCCATTCCCCCCCCCCCCCCCCCCCCCCCCCCCCGGTCAATGGCGTCCCACTTTACCAATGTTAAAATCTGGTCACCTTAATCTAATCTGGAGGAACCAGGTTTGATTTCCAGCTGCCGCCTGAGCTGTGGAGGCTTATCTGGGGAATTCAGATTAGCCTGTGCACTCCCACACACACCAGCTGGGTGACCTTGGGTTAGTCACAGCTTCTCAAAGCTCTCTTAGCCCCACCTACCTCACAGGGTATTTGTTGTGAGGGGGGAAGTCAAGGAGCTTGTAAGCCCCTTTGAGTCTCCTGCAGGAGAGAAAGGGGGGATATAAATCCAAACTTTTCTTCTTCTTAGGTGGCTATAAAAAGCAGTGAAAATGTAGTGCAGTTGACAAAGACCAGATTAGCCAGGGATTCTGGAGGTTTTTTTTAGTGTGGTGTAGTGGTTAAGAGCAGTGGACTTTGATCTGGAGAACCGGGTTTGATTCCCCACTCCTCCACATGAATGGTGGGCTCTTATCTGGTGAACTGGATTTGTTTCCCTACTCTTCCACATGACGCCTGTTGGGTGATCTTGGGCTTGTCACAGTTCCCTCTGAACTCTTCTCCATCCCACCTACCTCACAAGGGGATCTGTTGGGGGAGAAAAAGGGAAAAGCTGTTTTGAGTCTCCTTGCTGGTGAAAAAGGTGGGGTATAAGTCTAAACTCTTTATCTTTTGAGCATAGAGCAAGTGCCACTGGGGGAAACTGAGTCGGGAAGGTAGTTGTGAATTTCCTGTATTGTGAAGGAGGTTGGGCCAGATGACCCTTGAGGCTCCTTCCAGGTTTCTAGGAGGAACCAGAATTTATCATCTTTTTTATTGATTGATTGATTGGTTAATTGGTTGGTTGGTTGATTGATTGATTGATTGATTGATTGATTGATTGATTGATTGATTGATTGATTGATTGATTGATTGATTGTTGGATTTATAGGCCGCCTCACCCCCGGAGGGCTCGAGGCGGCTCACAATATAGCTGTTCTCTAAGACAGCAATCAATACAAATAAAAACTTAAACCCATTAAAACTTGAGCAGCAGTTACTAAAATAAATACAATTAAGACAACAGAAGTTGTTAAAAACAGGCGCCCGATCTAAAGGCCAAAAGGGGTAGGGGGTAGGCAGGGCCCAAGATGAAGTCAGGGCCCAACCAAGATAGAAAAACAGGCAGCCTCCATCTCAGTGGGGGATGATAGAAGTGCTGCTAGCCCCCCCCCAAAGGCCCGGTGGAATAGCTCCATCTTACAGGCCCTGCGGAACTCACCAAGGTCCCGCAGGGCCCAGACAGCTGGAGGCGGAGCATTTACCTTCACCTCTTATCTCACCCGCAAGGGCTTTGTATGTGAATGAGCTGAGGTATATATGTGGAATGCCATCCTCCCATCCCAATGATATCTGGTTTGGCTCTTATCTAAAAAACACCAGAATGAGTTTGGAGAAGTCAACAAAGGTGCTCAAGGGTCTGGAAAAGAATTCCCAGGAAGAAGAATAAAAAGAACCGAATATGATGATCCTGGAGCAGATGAGTGGATGTGACTGCATTTTTTTTCAAAACAGTAACAAGTGATCATAGGGAAGCCAAGACTTGATCTCCTCCTCCTCCTCCTCCTCCTCCTCCTCCTCATTTCCCTTCCCACACAACAGACACCTTGTGAGGTAGGTGCGGCTGAGAGAGCTCAAAGAGAACTATGCCTGGCCCAAGGTCACCCAGCAGGAATGTAGGAGTAGGGAAACAAACCTGATTCACCAGATAAGAGTCTTCTGCTCCTGTGGAGGAGTAGGGAATAGAACCTGGATCTCCAAGTTAGAGTCCACTTGCTCATAACCACTACACCACGCTGGCTCTCAAAAAGCAAAAGGAGATCTAATAGAGTTAAATTACAGGAGGGTAGATTTTACTGGAAGACGAGGAGAAACTTCCCAATGGTAATAGAAGCTCATCAATGGAACCTGGGCTTGAGGTAGGGTGAGAAACATGCCTCAAGTGAAGAGTTCAAGGAGTGGCTGCACAGAACTGTGATGGTTGTTCTAGTTTTTGCTTACCTACAGTGAGCAGGTGGTTGAACTAGGTTTCCCATAAGAATCCTTCCAACAAAATGGCTGTGGGTGTGCTGGAAAAGAAGAAGAGTTTGAATTTATACATGGCCTTTCTCTTCGGTAAGGAGACTCAAAGTGACTTACGAACTTCTTTTCCTTCCTCTCCCCACAATAGACACCTTGTGAGGTAGTTGGGGCTAGAGAATTCTGAGGGAACTGTGACTAGCCTAAGGTCACTCAGCAGGCTTCCTGAGTAGGAACAGGGAAACAAACCCAATGTATTGTCAAAGGCTTTCACGGCCAGATTCAACTGGTTGTGGTGGGTTTTCCAGGCTGTGTGGCTGTGGTCTGGTGGATCTTAAGAACATAAGAACATAAGAACAAGCCAGCTGGATCAGACCAAAGTCCATCTAGTCCAGCTCTCTGCTACTCGCAGTGGCCCACCAGGTGCCTTTGGGAGCTCACATGTAGGATGTGAACGCAATGGCTTTTTTTGATTGTTGCTCCCCATCACCTGGTCTGTTAAGGCATTCTGTAATCTCAGATCAAAGAGGGATCAAGATTGGCAGCCATAAATCAATTTCTCCTCCACAAATCTGTCCAAGCCCCTTTTAAAGCTATCCAGGTTAGCAGTGGCCATCACCACCTCCTGTGGCAGCATATTCCAAACACCAATCACACGTTGCGTGAAGAAGTGTTTCCTTTTATTAGTCCTAATTCTTCCCCCCAGCATTTTCAATGAATGCCCCCTGGTTCTAGTATTGTGAGAAAGATTTCTCTCTGTCAACATTTTCTACCCCATGCATAATTTTATAGACTTCAATCATATCCCCCCTCAGCCGCCTCCTCTCCAAACTAAAGAGTCCCAAACGCTGCAGCCTCTCCTCATAGGGAAGGTGCTCCAGTCCCTCAATCATCCTTGGTGCCCTTCTCTGCCCTTTTTCTATCTCCTCAATATCCTTTTTGAGATGCGGCGACCGATCTTGTTCCTAACGTTTCATCTGCATCTGTGGCTGGCATCTTCAGAGGTGTATCACAGAGGGAAGTCTGTTACACACTGTGTCCAGTGAAAAGGGAATGTTTTAGTGGAGTATCAATTTCCATGTCCCTGGGCGGAACTTGCTATGCAAAGGTGTGGTTGATAGTACAGTATTGCCGGTGGGATTTGTCAGTCCAGGTGGCAACTAACCCTAACCCTAGCCCTTGACTGAAAAACCCCACCTGTAATACTATACTAACAACCACACCCCTTTAAAACAATACTTTGGCTGAAACATTTTGAAAACATTTTCATTTGTTGTGCAATCCAGTTACTGTGTTCCCCACACTTCTCTGTTTCCCTGAACCTTCTCCTCAGTGCCGTTTTCTGAGGCCACTCTGTTCCACCTCTCCTATTTTCATAGAATCATAGGCCCCTTCCGCACAGGCCGGGGAGACGGGATCACACCGGTGTTATTGACTCTGGTGGAGACCCAAGAACATTCACACACGCTCATGCGAGCAGCCGAGCGGCTGCCAGGGACCACAGACACGCCTTCGCATGGAGGTGTGTCCATGGTTCCCTTCCCCGCTGCCTCCCTGCTCATCCATGCTTGCCTGCAGCTTCTCATAGGACAGCCCTTTTTCCCCTGGTGGCTCTGTGAATGGAAGCCGGGGAGGGGGTTGTGTGAGAATTGCTCCATGAGCGATTCGTCTGTTTACAGCGGCTGACAGCCACAGCCGTTCACTCGGCCATGGCTGTGCTCCGCTGTAAAACAAAAGACTCGCTCATTGGGCTATGCTCATATAACCCGCTCCGAGGCCACTCGTATTGGTTAGGGGTGGTTTAGAATTGTCTGCAGTGCGGGAACCATGCTGTTCCCTCCCCAAATGGTGTTTATACCACCCCCAACCTGGCTTTATTGGCCAGTGAGGAAGGGACCATAGAGTTGGGAGAGACCTCAAGGGCCATCAAGTCCAACCCCCTGCAATGCAGGAATACACAGTCAAAGCACTCCTGACAGATGGCCATCCAGCCTCTCTTTAAAAACCTCTGAGGTAGAGCATTCCACTGTCAAACAGCCCCTACTGTCAGAAAGTTTTTCCTGATGTTTAGATGGAATCTCTTTTTCCTTCACCTTGAACCCATTACTCCTAGTCGTAGGAAAACAAGGACTTGCTTCCTCACCAACATGACATCCCTTCAAATAGCTAAACATGGCTATCATGTCACAACCTTCCCTTCCCCAAACTAAACACACCCAGCTCCCTCACTCTCTTCTCGTAGGGCATGGATTCCAGACCTTTCCCCATTTTGGTTGCCCTCCTGTGGACCTGTTTTATTTCAATCTTTTTTTAAAAAATTTTGGGAGTGGGCTAGTCTTTGATGCTTCAAGAATATCAGGATTAGAAAATCATGGCAAAGAGATTTGAGACATTGAAGCCTTATTCAACACAGAACTTCTTTAAAAGGGTGAAAATCATATAATGGCAGTCAGGAATCATTGGACATTTCCGCACGGCCCAAATATGACGCCTCAGGGACGGCAAAAATGCCGTCCCTAAGGCGCCGTTCGCACAGGCAGTGCTGCTGAAACACAGAAGCGCCAAGCTGGCTTCCCTTCACCTCCCCCAGTGCAGTGTCAGGCCGCCCCAAAAAACTTCCCTCCTGGAGGGAGGTTTTTGAAAAACAGCGTGTTCCCGCCGGTGCGGTGCAAACGGCACCGCTGGGAACACGCTGTTTTCCCCATCGTCCCCACCTCACCTCGTCGTCCTGCATCGCTCTGCCAGACTGCTGAGACACTCCCTCGCTGTCCTCCGACCCCTGGAGGTCGGAGGGCAGCGTGGGCGGGTCTTAGCAGTCCAGCAGGGCGACGCAGGACGATGAGGTGAGTGGGGGGGGGACAGGGAAGAGGCGGCTCCATGCGGAGCCGCCTCTCCCATGCCAGCCTCTGCCATGGCCGCTCGCATGCTCCCGTGCGAACGGTCCCCACCCCTCCACCGGCAGGATTCCTGCCGGTGCAGGGGCGCCCTTTCCGCAGTGCGGAAAGGGCCATTCTGAGGGGGTGAGTGCAGAAATACATCAGCATCAAGGAGGGGATTTAAAATGTTTTCCCAACGCTTTTGGTGATTTGTGTGGAAAGGGTTAATATCTCAGGATTTCAGAAATGCCTCCAGGACAGCAAGGTAGGAGAGTCATGCTGTCAGTATTCCCCTTGAGTCCCGATTCGTTATCTCCTGCACAACTAAAGTTGAATTTCAGTAGAGCTGGTCACCACAGCAGAGACGGCTGAAGTAGAAGGAAAGGAAAGAGCAGCGGAAGCGATGACTTATCCCTCTGTGAGCTAATTGCTTTCTAACAGCTTAGTCCAGGAAACTATGTAAACGTGAACCCCAAGAAAATAATCTGAAAAAAAGAAACAGGATGGAATGGGTTAGTGGGGTAATGTGATGCGATGCAGTCATTCTCTCTAGGTAATTTGTTCAGGTAGATATTACATACTGTTGGCTGAATATTTCGTCACCCATGCTGTGCACCTCAGGCCATTTCGAAATGAATATTTTCCCGTTTCTTCTGGAAGAGCTTTAATTATTCCCAGGCACTTCACCTGGCAACAATGGTGAAATTACAATGGTGAGATGTTATGTGTGGTTACCTAGAAAATTCAAAATGGCTGCTGTGGTAAGTGGACCACAAGGTGGCCAAATTCCAGGTAGGGCCTGGACATCTCCCAGAATTATAGCAGATCTCTCAGTGTCCCAGGGGGAAATAGCTAGTTTGGAAGCTGGCCTGTTTGACATTATACCATGCTGAGGCCCCTCCCATCCTGACCCTAAAACCTACCCCTCCAAGACTCCACCTCCAAATCTCCATGAATTTGTAAAACCTAAGTTGTAAAACCTAAGGAGCAGCAGTGGCGTAGGAGGTTAAGCGCTCGTGTATCTAATCTGAAGGAACCGGGTATGATTCCCAGCTCTGCCGCCTGAGCTGTGGAGGCTTCTCTGGGGAATTCAGATTAGCCTGTACACTCCCACACACGCCAGCTGGGTGACCTTGGGCTAGTCACAGCTTCTCAGAGCTCTCTCAGCCCCACTCACCTCACAGGGTGTTTGTTGTGAGGGGGGAAGGGCAAGGAGATTGTAAGCCCCTTTGAGTCTCCTGCAGGAGAGAAAGTGGGGATATAAATCCAAACTCTTCTTCTTCTTCTAAGTGGGCAACCCTGCTTGGTCAATTTTGCTAAACTATCAGTCTCATAAATAGCAAAGGAGCAAAGTGGCAGCCAGATCAACCTCCTTAGGTTGGAAAAAAAGCATTGGTCCTAGAGATCTCCAAAATACAGCACCAACAGCCAGTTCCAAAATTAGAAAATGTCCTACTTAAGGTGTCATTAAGGAGGAATGGAACTCACCTCAGAGGGAGATTCTTGAACAGTAGAAATACAAAATAGGAAATGGAGCTCAGACGTAAACCATTGGGACATTTTTGGAAGACTTTCTAACAGGGCATTATTTTTTAAAGAAAGAAAGAAATAGGCCTTCTACTGGCTGCCTCTTTTCATTATTTTCTCCTTAGCAAGAATCTCCACCTTTGTCGAATAATTTTCCTTCAGGTAAAATACAGGAGCAGCTGTGCACCACACCTTTTGCCCAAAGGTAAGCTTGATGCCAGAAGGGGCATGAAGTAATTACCTAGACAGTTCAATTCCAATTCATTAAATCTTTGGCCAATCTCATCTCTTTGATGTTCGTGTGTGTGTGTGTGTGTGTGTGTGTGTGTGTGTGTGTGTGTGTGTGTGTGTGTGTGTGTGTGTGTGTGTGTGTGTGTGTGTGTGTGTGTGTGTGTGTTTAAAAGAATCTGCAAAGGGAAACCAAAAATAAAAGCCACGGCCCGCAGGAATGATGCAAACACACAATTTAATATGAGAGAAAATTGGAGTGAACAGTTTTTGCTTCCAAACAGAAGGAACATGGTAGATATAGCCAAACAAGAGAGCAGTGAAGGGGAATGTCCCATTGAACATTTCAGCAGCTACTTTGAACAATTACGTGTTCAGTGTACCCAGAGTGCTGTTGACCATAACAATAAATGTGGTTTGATTTGTTAACAGAGAAACAAGACAGGACATGATGGAAAACAGACAGGTGAAGAATACATTCAGAAGACATTTGGGCTGGATTTTCCAAAACTGCTGAACAGCCGCAACTCTTTCTTTGAGAAGCGGGGTGTTCAGTGATTCCAGAATTCATCCCCAGGGGACTGCGATGGTATTGCACCCTTTGTATTCTTCTTTCCTGAACTTTTTCAGTTATCTAATAGCGCCTGTACCCATAAGAGCTGTAGGACCTGTTGGAAAGGCTCGGCAGAGCATAACCGGACCCAGAATCAGAATAATCAGAGGCAGTGAGAGCAGGGTATCGAATCCCACCATACAACTTGGCACACGGATTGTACTGATCAATGGAGAATGCTCGATCAGGGCAGCAGAGTTCTGGTCCAGGAATGGTAATGACGAAGGGTGGAGGCTGTATTGTCACAGTTGATGGCGGGCATTGTGGGTTGCAGAAATTGTAGCTGTAGGAAGACATTTTGGAGGATCTGAAAGAACATAAGAAAGTAATTACGTTTCCAGTGTGTATTTAGGATGCCCAACCACCTGGTCTTGAACAACTTCTGCTTGTGAAGAATTCTCGGTTTCCTTATTTGTTTAATTATTGAAGCACCTAGAACCTATTTTTAAATGCCAAATAAAGGTTGTTGTTGTTAAAAAAATTATTGAAGCAATTGTGCAAAGTGGTGCACTTGATTGTGAGGCCACCCAGTGAAGATGAATAGACTAATTACATCCTAGGTATGGATGGGAATACATATCAGAAGGTGCAAGGCATGAAGAGAAAGGCACTGTTGGCAAACGTCCAAGTTGGGATGTTAATTTCAGTGCATGCTCCATCTGTTTGTCTCTCTCGTCACCTGACAGATGCAAAATTTTACACAGCCAGTCAACCTTCTCTCTTCAAGACAAAAAGTGTGCCAGACAGAATTGGTTTGAGATAATTCTCCACCCAGGCACGCCATCCATGCATCCATGCATCCATGCATCCATGCATCCATGCATCCATGCATCCATGCATCCATGCATCCATGCATCCATCCATCCATCCATCCATCCATCCACCTATCCACCCATCCACCCACCCACCCATCCATCCACACATCCACCCACCCATCCACACATCCACACATCCACCCATCCACACATCCACACATCCATCCATCCATCCATCCATCCATCCATCCATCCATCCATCCATCCATCCATCCATCCATCCATCCACACATCCATCCATCCATCCATCCATCCATCCATCCATCCACACATCCATCCATCCATCCATCCATCCATCCATCCATCCATCCATCCATTCATTCATTCATTCATTCATTCATTCATTCATTCATTCATTCATTCATTCATTGGAATTATATCCTGCCTTTCCCAACAAATCAGGCTACCCCCCCCCCACAACTCCCCACAACAATTAATACAACATAAAAATCCCTATTAGTAAAAACAGTGGTGCTATGAACAACAATGGGAATATCAGCGAGGAAAAGAGCAAAACCAATTGAACTCTGTGGGGGGGGGTCAGTAATCATAACAGTACAGTAAATATTGGTGGGAAAGGGGAGGGGGAGGGAATCCACTAAGATGGAAGCTGACATTGTCCTAAACCGTAAGCCTGGCAGAACATCTCAGGCCCCTTCTGCCCGTGAAGAATAATGCACTTTCAATCCACTTTCACAACTGTTTGCAAGTGGATTTTGCTATTCCACACAGTGCAAAGTGCATTTAAAGTGGATTGAAAGCGTTTGTAAGCCACCTTGAGTCTCTTTACTGGAGAGAAACTCCTCCTCCTCCTTATTGTAACAGTTCTTAACCTTCAAAACCACGAGTCATCAATTGATTTTTTTTCTATTTTGTCTAAAGACTCTATCAAGGGTTTCTGTAAACTTAATTCAGTTCTTTTCGTTGAGTAGTGAAATTAATTTAGTCACGTCTGCCAACTCTATTACCTTCACCCTCCATTCTTTAGTTGTAGATATAGCTGGAGTTAAAATCTCCAGGTATTTCACAGAGTTGGCAATCTTATATACTACCCTAACAGAACAATACAGATCCCGGAGGGGCCTGTGCCGCCCTGATGACTCCAGATGGCTTTTAGGTGGGGCAAGGAGGCAGAAGAAACAAAAAGTCTCCCTGGCCATTTGGAAGCCCTCCATAGAGGAAAATGGATTAAGTCATCTCTCCTGGCAACCAGCATTTGTGGGGCGAAAGCCTGGTCGGACCCGACTAATATTGGCTCTGCCTCCAGGAATGCCCCCAGGTGCCCCAAGTTGGCCAGCCTACAAGTTAAACTGACACAACTCTGAAAGCATTGCCATGGGTCTAAAATCACTCACACACCCATAACAATACAACTTGTATATATACAACTATATAACTTATATATATAATATACAGCTTATATATATATAATTTGCATTTGATCCATTGTGCTCCTCCATCAGCCGGCGTGAAATTTTCAAGCTGCCTCCTTCCCGAAGGGCTCCATTTTGCTCCCAACATGGCTGGATTGAAGAAGAAGAAGAAGAAGAAGAAAAGAAAGAGAAGAAGAAGAAGAAGAAGAAAGAGAAAGAAGAAGAGGAGGAGGAGGGAGGAGGGAGGAGGAGGGAGGAGGAGGAGGAGGAGTTTGGATTTATATCCCTCCTTTCTCTCCTGTAGGAGACTCAAAGGGGCTTACAATCTCCTTGCCCTTCCCCCCTCAAAACAAACACCCTGTGAGGTAGGTGGGGCTGAGAGAGATCCAAGAAGCTGTGACTAGCCCAAGGTCACCCAGCTGGCGTGTGTGGGAGTGTACAGGCTAATCTGAATTCCCCAGATAAACCTCCACAGCTCAGGTGGCAGAGCTGGGAATCAAACCCGGTTCCTCCAGATTAGATACATGAGCTCTTAACCTCCTATGCCACTGCTGCTCCTGATTAGATCTTGATTAGCTCTTAACTGCTCCTGATTAGCTCTTAACCTCCTACACCACTGCTGCTCCAGATTAGATACACGAGCTCTTAACCTCCCACGCCACTGCTGCACTGTTAACCCATTAAAACTCAGCAGCAGCTAATAACAATAAATAAATTAAAAACAACAAATTGTGTAGAACACATATGCACAGGCGCTCGATCTAAAGGCTAGGAAAAAAAATTCTAGCAGCATTAATATTTACACAGTGTCCATTAATATTCACAGTGCCCATCTGCCTTTCTATTACTCCTCCCAGCCGGCATAAGTACCCGCACTGCCTCCTTCGGCCATTCTGCCCCCTCCCCCTTGATCTGGATTGGATTGTAAAAAAAACAACTCTTAAACAACTTTGAATTTCATGTTGCAGTGAATGTGGCTGACAACCCTTGGAGAAATTTCCCAAGAAATCCTTGAGATTCCCCACACATTTCTTAGCGGGGGTCTATCATGGAGTGACTTAAGAACATAAGGACATAAGAAAGAGCTTGCTGGATCAGACCAGAGTCCATCCAGTCCAGCACTCTGCTACTCACAGTGGCCCACCTTTGGGAGCTCAGTGACCCTCTGCTCCCAATGAATTTCAAATTCCTCTTTGAGCGAAATTTCGGCAACTCGTCAACGACAAGCGTTTGACAGTTGCAAGCCTTCCCCCAGAAGGAAGAGGAGAGTTTGGGTCCCACTGGACTTACCTGGATCTCCAAGGAGATGAAGCCAAGCAAAGTGGTTATCAGAGGGAAAGCCGCTGATG
>NC_059425.1:2075473-2093635 GCF_021028975.2 Sphaerodactylus townsendi | reverse complement strand
TCCTGTTCAGGTTGCATTTTCAAGTCCTTATATTTACAGTCTACTGATACTGCCAAGTCCAATTCTTCTTTGCAAGTGGGTTGGCTCCTGAAGACTCCAAGGGCTTGGTGAACAGGATTCAACATGATGAAGGTTTCCAGGAGAACTCTCACCCATTACAAACATAAAAACCCTTAACAAGGTGTTAAGGGCTTGTAGAAATCAAGGTCCGAGTCTGGTAGCCTTGTCTCCTCCAAACTACATGAGGTCTGCAGCATCTTGCTGCTTTGAGTCTCCACCCCTTACTGGAGACATGCCTTACAAACTTACTAGAATTCTTTGAAGGTGTAAACAGGCATGTGGATAGGGGTGAACCGGTGGACATTGTCTACTTGGATTTCCAAAAAGGCTTTTGACAAAGTTCCTCACTAGAGACTATTGAGAAAACTCAGCAATCAAGGAATAAGAGGGAAAGTCCTCCTATGGATTCAAAACCGGTTGAGGAACAGGAAACAAAGGGTGGGTGTAAATGGGAAGTTCTCACAATGGAGAGATGTAGGGAGTGGTGTCCCCCAAGGATCGGTTTTGGGACCAGTGCTCTTTAACCTATTAATAAATGACCTGGAAGTAGGGGTGGGTAGTGTGGTGGCCAAGTTTGCGGATTATATCAAATTATGTAGGGTGGTGAGAACCGCAAAGGATTGTGAAGAGCTCCAAGCGGACCTTGATAAATTAGATGAGTGGGCTAAGAAATGGCAGATGCAGTTCAATGTAGCAAAATGTAAAGTGATGCACATAGGGGCAAATAATCCAAATTTCACATATATGCTACAGGGGTCAGTGCTAGTCACAGACCAGGAAAGAGATTTGGCCGTCTTAGTTGATAGTTCCATGGGAATGTCAACTCAATGCATGGCAGCTGTGAAAAAGGCAGATTCTATGCTGGGGATAATTAGGAAAGGAGTTGAGAATAAAACTCATATAAAGCCGTGGTGCGACTGCACTTGGAGTACTGTGTTCAGTTCTGGTCACCACATCTCAAAAAGGATATGGAAGAGATAGAAAAAGTGCAGAGAAGGGCAACGAGGATGATTGAGGGACTGGAGCACCTTCCTTATGAGGAGAGGCTGCAGCGTTTGGGACTCTTTAGTTTGGAGAGGAGACGTCTGAGGGGGGGATATGATTGAAGTCTATAAAATTATGCATGGGGTAGAAAATGTTGACAGAGAGAAATTTTTCTCTCTTTCTCACAATACTAGAACCAGGGGGCATACATTGAAAATGCTGCGGGGAAGAATTAGGACTAATAAAAGGAAACATTTTTTCACGCAACGTGTAATTGGTGTTCGGAATATGCTGCCACAGGAGGTGGTGAGGGCCACTAACCTGGATAGCTTTAAAAGGGGCTTGGACAGATTTATGGAGGAGATCTTTGGCTACCAATCTTGATGCTCTTTGATCTGAGATTGCAAATGCCTTAGCAGACCAGGTGCTCTGGAGCAACAGCAGCAGAAGGCCGTTGCTTTCACATCCTGCATGGGAGCTCCCAAAGGCACCTGGTGGGTCACTGTGAGTAGCAGAGTGCTGGACTTGATGGATTCTAGTCTGATCCAGCTGGCTTGTTCTTATGTTCTTAAGAGTTGCAGACTCTAATGTGCAGAATTTGTTTCCCTGTTCCCTGTTTGTTTCCCTGCTTCTCCAAATGAAGCCTGGAGGGTAACATTGGGTTACTCATGCTTTTCTCCAAACTTTCTCAGCCCCACCTACATCACAAAGCGTCTGTTGTGAGGTATGGAAAGGAATAAGATGGTAATTTTCTCACTTGAGAGTTCATGTTTCCATGGGGTGGGGGTGAGGGTAGCATGTCCTGTTGTACTTAAATTGCAGGTATTTATTTTACTGGATTCATACCCCACCTTTTCCCACCCAGAGATGGGCTCAGAATTGCTAACATCATAAAAATATACAAAAGTATACACTCTGATTAAAAAACCCACCAATTAAAATAACCCGAGCTCCTTATCAAAATTGTTTTGAGTATGTTGCACATAAACTGGTGAAATATTGAATTGATCACAAGAGGGATCAAAACACATTTGAATCCTCCCCCTCCTGGGAGATGCAAGAACTTACCTGTGGGGGAAAAATGAGAGTGCAGAAAAGCCCTTAGTCTTTTTTAAGGGACAGATATGGATCAGAACACTTGGGAGGCATTGACTCTTTCTCTTTTTTTCCTCAGTACTTTGGGTGGGGGTGGGGGGGGAGGGGACTGCAAGCACTTCAAATGACATGTAATTCCCCAGCACAAAACGTGTCCACAAAGCAGTTTTCTAAATAAATGTTATTATGCCCGCCCCCTAAACAAAACAAAACCCTGTACCTTTCAAAATTTCATCCCTTTTGAAAGCTGGCACTTTCTGGAGGTTCATTTGTATGCTCAGAGCTCAGGTGATATTCTGAAGTCATCCCACTCACTAGCTGCTAATGGAGGGACAGTATTGAAAGGGGAGGAGGAAGTGAATACTGTCCAAGATGCTGTTTGCTGACATTTGATAATTCAACAATAAAACAGCCACAATGGCTGTTCGGGCCGTGCGGGACCTTAACGAGTTCCGCAGGGCCTGTAAAACGTAGTTGTTCCACCAGGCCTTTGGAGGGACCAGCCACTGAATGGTGCCCCCCCCCATTGGCTCTTTCATCTGGGCCTATCATCTAATGGGACTCGCTGCCCTCCCTCTCCCGGGGAGAAATTTAAAAGTGGGGTTGGCGGACGCCTCTATTACTATTATTATCGCTGTTTTAAAGGTTTTAGTAATTTATTCATTATCAAATGTTATGTTGTACACCGCCCAGAGCCCCTTGGGGATGGGGCAGTATAAAAGTCCAAACAATAAATAAAAATAAATAAATAAAATACTTCGATATGAAGAAATGAACAACCGAAGATGAACAACTGAAATAACAAAGAAATGAACAACTGGGTGGAAAAAGGCAAAATAAATGATACTATATAGTGAGCCTAAAATAAATGATACTATATGGTGAGCCTGGACATGGCCCACCCACCCTAATGGAGGGAGTGGAAGGGGAGGGAGGGGTGGCATGCAAAGGAAGGGGAGGGAGGGAAGGTTGGCATGCAAGGGAGGGGAGAGAGGGGGCCCGGCATCTGGCTATGGCCCACCCACCCTAGCGGAGGAAGGGGAGGGGAGGGGAGGGAGGGGGAGGGGTGGCATGCAAGGGAAGGGGAGGGAGGAAGGGTGTAAAGGATTCAATGGTGTTGATGGTGAAGTAACCTTGAGTGCGTTCCACAGCCCGGGCGATGGGCCAGCTGCATCGGCGGAGGCCTTATCTTTGCGCGGGAGATGAGGACTCCGTTCCCATGGGAAGCAGGAAGGGGGATCCCTACTTCATTTTGCAACTCAATGCCCACTTGGAAGACTATGATGATTTATACCGCTCTGAGCGCGAAAAAATACGGGACATCGGCTCAGTCCTGGATGGGGCAGCAGCCGACTGGTTCGTGACTCTTTTGGATTTGCAAGATGAAGACTCTCGTACGGTGCCCGCATTCCTCCAAGCCTTAAGAGCGCGCTTCCAAGATCCAGGCGCCGAGAATGAAGCTATCCGCACCATCAAAACTATCCAGCAAGGCAACCGCCCATTTGCAGAATTTGCCCGTGAATTTCGTGCGGCGGCTGCTCGACTTCCTCCTGAGTGGCCTGAACGCATGAAATGCGAATACTTCTCGGATGCTGTGGACGGCAAGCTGCGTGAAACGGTGTTTTTAATTCGGGTTCCTCGTACTATTGCGGATTGGATCCAGTTGGGGTCCCAGGTGGCGTCTCGTTTGGAATACGCTCGTGCCGGAGGCCGCCCACGCCCAAAACCCACCACTGCGCCCACCAAGCCAAGCCCAGCCGCCCCTACCGAAACCACCTCTGAACGCCGTCGCCGACTGGGATTGTGTCTTTACTGCGGAGGGCCAGGTCATCTAGCCGCCAACTGTCCTAAGAAACAAAAACCAACCGCTCCAGCTACGCGCACTCCATCTGCCAAGCCACCACGCAGATCGGGGCCGCCTCCGACGGGCTCGTCTAAAGCGGTCATCGAAGGCGACCCAGAGGAGGGGGAAGCAGCTGTTTGCCTTTCTTCAGCCCCCATGGACCTGGGCCCGACTCCTGACGCGGTGAGTGAAGGCAGCGCTCCCATTACTGTCCAAGCGTTTCTGGCCAACCCCGCTAAACACACTCGCATTATAGCCTCGGCCCTTGTGGATTCTGGCTGCTCCCACTGCTTAATGCGGCCCCAGGTGGCGGAGGAGCTAGGTCTGGACCAAATTCCCCTGGCTAAGCCCATACCATTCACCCAAATGGACGGCAGCCCCCTCGGGAACGAAGGACCGGCCCAGTTCAAAACACAGCCGGTTCTCCTCCGTTGCGCCGACCATTGGGAGAAAATTAGTTTTATTTTGGCACCAGTGGCCAAACACTCCATAGTTTTGGGCATGCCATGGTTATTGTTACATGAACCAAAGTTCATTTGGAAAAAACGGATCTTAGAATTCACTGACCCTCCCTGCGGTGAACACATGAATTGGGGGGAAAACCCAACTTCTCCTGACACACCCCCCTCCCTGGCTTCTTCAGCGATTGCTCCCGATTCTATTGGCATCCCACCTGCGTATCATGATCTAGCCAGAGTCTTTCAGGAGCAAGAATGCGATCAGTTGCCACCCCACAGAGACACTGACTGCAAAATCGTTATACAACCAGGGGCGCAACTGCCCAAAGGTAGAATCTACCGCATGAGTCCCAATGAGGAGAAGGAACTGCGTGCCTTCTTGGACAAGAACCTCGCTCGCGGGTTTATACGGCGGGCTACCAAACACACACACGCTGCTCCCGTTTTGTTTGTAAAAAAGAAAGATGGGTCTTTACGGCTTTGCACAGATTATCGAGGTCTCAATGCGGTCTCCCTGTCCAATAAATATCCTTTGCCTTTGATCAAGGACCTTTTAGATGCACTCGGCAAAGGGCGCATTTTCACTAAATTGGACTTGAGAGAAGCTTACTACAGGGTCAGAATTGCTGAAGGCTATGAACACTTGACTGCGTTTAACACAAAGTTTGGACAGTTTGAATACTTAATAATGCCATTCGGGTTAAGTGGGGCCCCCGGGGCTTTTATGGCCCTTATCAACGAAGTTCTCCATGATTTATTGTACAAGGGAGTTGTGGTATACTTAGATGACGTTTTGATTTACTCACAAACCATAGAAGAGCATGAAACATTGGTTCGAGAGGTATTGAAACGCTTGCTCAACAATTCTCTCTTTGCCAAACTCTCCAAATGCTGTTTTCACCAGACCTCCATTGACTATTTGGGTTACCGGATCTCGCCCGAGGGCTTAAAAATGGATCCTGCTAAGATTGACGCAGTCCTCCAATGGCCTGCCCCCACCAATCGCAAAGAGCTCCAATCTTTTCTTGGTTTTGCTAATTTCTATCGTGACTTTATACCCCAATTCGCTGAACTGACTCTCCCTCTCACAGACCTCTTACGCACTAAGGGTAAAGATCCACTGTCCGCCAAGCCCGGGGCCCCCCTTTCCTGGTCTGAGAGTGTCAAACAGCCTTTCAACTCTTAAAGTCTGCGTTTACCACCGAACCTATCCTAAAGCACCCTGACCCAGATCTCCCGTTTGTGGTTCACGTGGATGCCTCGGACAAAGCACTTGGGGCAGCCCTGTTGCAGAAAAATAAAGATGGTAGGCTGGTTCCGTGTGCTTATTTGTCTAAGAAATTCTCTGGTGCTGAACTCAACTGGACTGTAGGGGATAAAGAGACTGCGGCCATCAAAGTAGCACTCTCCACTTGGCGCCACTGGCTGGAGGGGGCTAAACACCCCTTTCAGGTTTGGTCGGATCACAAAAACCTGGCAGCTCTTTCCACCCCCCTCAAGATGTCCGCAAAACAACTTCGTTGGGCCGATTTCTTTTCTCGTTTCTCTTTTACAGTCCATTTTTTCCCCGGGAAAACCAATAAACTGGCTGACGCGCTCTCGCGCCTACCCGGGGAGGGGGGTGGAGCTGCCTTACGAGACATTCCACGCACTGTTCTCTCCCCCTCCCAGTTGGGGCTGGCTGTCACCCGATCTCAAACGTCCACTCCTCCTCCACCCCCCATTCCTAGTCTCGTCTCTCCTTTCCTGCGGGAACTTGAGGAGGCGGGGCTGCACGAGCCTCCAGCGGAAGAAAGCGACTCCCAATTGCGTTTGGAGAATGGAGTTTGGCGGAGGGGGGAATGTTGGTACGTGCCTCCCCCCCTCCGCAAGCAAGTTCTTGAAGCTTGCCACGATGCCCGCTCGGCTGGACATTTTGGCTTTCTGAAAACTCTGCATTTAGCCCGCCGGCAGTTCTGGTGGCGCGCAATGCGCAAGGACATTGAGGCATACATTAAGGGCTGCTCGGTTTGTGCAGAAGCCAAAACCATCCCGGGAAAGCCCCATGGGCTATTGAAACCTCTCCCGGTGGCCTCCCGCCCTTGGGAAGTCATCTCCATGGATTTTATTACAGATTGGCCCGAAAGTCATGGCAACACGGTTTTGTGGGTGGTGGTAGACTTATTTTCTAAACAAGCCCATTTTATTCCATGTGCTTCCATCCCCTCCGCTCCTAAATTGGCACGGCTGTTCATTCAACATGTTTACCGTCTCCATTCCGCCCCCGTTAAGGTGGTCTCCGACCGCGGCCCCCAATTCATTTCAAAGTTCTGGAAGGCGTTTTTGGGGTTGTTGGGGGCCGCCCCGGCCATCGCCGCCCCCTACCACGTTCAAAGTGACGGCGAGACAGAGAGGACGAACAGAACCCTAGAGCAGTATTTACGTTGTTACACCAACTACCACCAAGACAATTGGTGCGAGCTTATTCCGTTTGCGGAGTACGCCTATAACAATGCGGTTCATAGTAGTACAAAGAAAACCCCCTTTGAAATTGTGTCTGGTCGCTCCTTCCCGCCGTTGCCACAACTACCCGCGACAGCGTTGGACCCTCCAGAGTTTCAACAATGGATTTCATCCCTAGCCGAGGGATGGAAAACGGTCCAGACCGCCTTACAACAAGCTAAGGACTCCCAAAAGCTGCAAGCGGATAAACACCGCTCGGATTTCCCTCTGCGTGTGGGCTCTTGGGTGTATTTATCTACAAAAAATCTCAGGGACGTGCATAAATTTTCCAAACTTGGCAAAAGATTCGTGGGACCTTTTCAGATTACCAAAGTGATTAATGATGTCACTGCCCGCTTAGATTTGCCTAACTCTCTTAGTAACATTCATCCTGTCTTCCATTCCAGCTTGCTCAAGGAGGCTCCCGCTTCCGATGCCTGGCACGACCCGCCGGAGAGGCCCCCACCGACTATTATTGATGGCCACAAGCACTACGAAATTGACGCTATCCTGGGCTCTCGCTTTAATCGCAACCGCTTGCAATATTTAGTCTCTTGGGTGGGATATTCCTCTGGGTATAATCAATGGGTTTATTCCGAAAATATTGACGCCCCCACCCTTATTTCTGCTTTCCACCGCGCCTTTCCGCATAAACCTGGGGGGGAGGGGTCTTCTTTAAGGGAGGCAGAGTGTAAAGGATTCAATGGTGTTGATGGTGAAGTAACCTTGAGTGCGTTCCACAGCCCGGGCGATGGGCCAGCTGCATCGGCGGAGGCCTTATCTTTGCGCGGGAGATGAGGACTCCGTTCCCATGGGAAGCAGGAAGGGGGATGGGGTGAATGGTGTTATAACCTGTGCTTCTGGTGGGAAGTGTCATTCCTGCCACTACGTGTACGTGAGCTTTCTAAGATGTCTTAATAAACGGACTTTTACATCCAAAAAGCCTTTTATTTCTGCTTCTATGGAATTCCTTACAAAGGGGAGGGAGTGTCTGTATAATAAAAAACTAAAATGTCTATATAATAAAGTGAGAAAAATAAACCTTGATAGTTGTTTATGTTATTATGAACATAAATTCCTTGTCCATATAACAGAAAAAACACTATTATTCCATTCTGTATATAATCTAAAAGAATACTGGCCCTTTGGGCACAAATCTCCTAAAATGTATTTAAAACATTTGTACAACATTTTCAAACTTCCCACTTACGTTTGCATTCACCCCCTTTGAAAATCCTGGCAACCATTTTGTGATTTTTTTCCCCCTCTTTCTTTTGTTCTGTGTTGAGTGGACGCTTCAATGCTTCATAGCCTTGTTCTGCATTCTCTAGTCCTTGTATACTCGTAGTTTCAAAGATGGCCTCCCCCCCCAAAAAAAATAAAGAAACAGAAAGCTAAATGCTGCAAATAAGCAGGCAGGAAGGAATGCAGTGAGCTCAGAAGATGATGCCGAAGAGGAAGTTCTGGAGAAGTCTGGGAAATGTAGACAATAGATTGCACAGCAACTGAAGACATTTTCAAAACATTTTAGCCAGCAAATCATTTTAAAAGGGGATTCATTTTTTTTTAAAAAAAATGATGCTAGAAGAATAATTTTTTGGGGGAGCGACGGTGTGGAATTCCATGGAAGATACTTTTTTATTTCCTGCCTCAGATTTTCAGACAGAATTGTGTGGAAAAGCCCACTGTAACTCTTTTTCAGTTATATATCAACATGGGAAGCTTTCCCTACACGCTGTAGCAGAGCCGACCTAGGTTCAACTTCGTGTCTCGCGGAATGCGTTACCTGAGTTCAACTCTGCCTGTTACTATTAATATAAACTCCTGGTTCACATAACAAAAAAGTGGTAATAAATCTTACAGCATAAGCATGGCATAAGCGCAAGCATTTTATTGTCATTGTGTGCACGCTGCTTGAAATTTACAGCAGCATTCCTCGATGCACACAATTTCAGACTCATACATCATCCTCACTTTTCCTTCCTCCCCCATCCCTACACAGCCCCAAATACATCAATAGGAAGCAGCGGAGTTTAGCATAGCCACAGCTCTAGAGTAGAAGTAATCTCTAAGCCTCTTTGTCCTAGTTCTGAGACCCTGTATTGTCTGCCAGATGGTAACAGTTTAAAAGAAGAGTGTGCAGGATAGAGGCGGGTCCCTCAGAATATTTTTGGGCTTTATTTAGGAAACCCGGGAATTATAGATTTCTTCCAAGGAGGGGAAAGGGCAGCCCGATAATCCTCTGTGCAGTAGTGATCACCCTTTGGAGCGCCTTCCTATTGGCCATACTGTGCAACTGGAGAACCATACACAGATGCAGTAGGTTTGGACACTCTCTATAGCACAGCGGTAAAAAGGACAGCAGAAGTTGTCCATCTAGGTGTTGCTTCCTTAAAAGTCTCATAAAGTACAGGCTTTGCTGGGCTTTTCTTAACCACCTTGACGATCTATGCGCCCCAGGTCAAGTCCTCTTTAATCCTGCGCCCAGAAATTTAAAACTAGCCACCATCCACTTGATCTCCAAGTATGTAATTACAGTATGTAATTACAGTATGTAATCTAAGGCCCCTTCATACCACATAAAATAATGCGTTTTCAAACCGCTTTCACAACTGTTTGCAAGTGGATTTTGCCATTCCGCACAGCTGCAAAGAGCACTGAAAGCAGTTTGAAAGTGCATTATTTTGCATGTGGGAATAGGCCTAATACTAGCCCTTTTTGTACAAATCTCCCTGGAAATGTTTGTAAAGCGTTTGCAAAATATTTCCTTTCTTTTGGTAAGTTCAAGTGTTGAATTAGTGCTTCAGCGGCTTTACAGACACATGCTGCGTCTCTATTCCTTGTATACTCAAGGTTTACGGCAACGAGCCTCTCACAAATAAAAGGAGAGCGGGCTAAATTATGCAAATGATCAGAGGGTGGTTCCGCACATGCAGAATAATGGACTTTCAAACTGCTTTCGGTATCCTCTGAAGCTGTCTTGAATAGCAAAATCCACTTGCAAACAGTTGTGAAAGTGGTTTGAAAACGCATTATTTTGCGTGTGCGGAAGGGGCCAAAGTGAGCTTAGAAGATGGCACTGTGGAGGAAGTTAAGGGAAGGAGAGAAATGTGGGAAATGTAGTCGTTGCCCAGCAAGTGAAGACATTTTCAAAACTTTTCAGCCAAAGAATAGTTTAGCAAGGAGATTCATTTTTAAAAAATTGAGGTTGGGGATAAATTGTTTGGGGATAAAGACACTGCGGAACTCCACGGAGAAACTGTTTTATGTCCACCCTCAAAGTGATTCAAATGAACTGAGCAGTCCACTGTTTCTTTTGTACACTTACACCATGGTAAAAACATAAGCTCACATATAAGTAATACATAATACAAAGCTAAATTGTTTGGATGAGATAGGCTCGTACAGTCATGTTGTTTGTCACATACATATGCAAATGGTTTCTTAACAGGCCCAAAAAGAGATATCCAAATATGAATTACAGTCCTTATCATCACTGTGGTTGCGAACAGCTCAAGAGTAATCCATTAATCACACAACTTAAAATCCTTGCTTCCCAAATGTGTGAGCTATCAGTTAACACGTCACTCAAGGCGTTCCTTGAAGTGGTCAATTGGGTTTGTTTCCCCACTCCTACTCGTGAAGCTTGATGGGTGACCTTGTGCTTGTCTCTCACCCCTCCTACGTTGCTGTGTTCCATGACTGAAGAGGGCTCCATGTAGTTTTGAAACACTTGATAACTCTTCAAGGATATATTGCCCTGGTCAGATTACTTAAGAATAACAAAACAAAGTAAGAGGATGTTGGGGTGCTGTGTGGTTTCCGGGCTGCATGGCCGTGTTCTTGTAGCATTCTCTTCTGACGTTTC
Source organism: Sphaerodactylus townsendi (assembly GCF_021028975.2). Taxonomy (NCBI): domain Eukaryota; kingdom Metazoa; phylum Chordata; class Lepidosauria; order Squamata; family Sphaerodactylidae; genus Sphaerodactylus; species Sphaerodactylus townsendi. Next base: position 2,082,846 of record NC_059425.1, on the reverse strand, counting down.
GCCTGCATCTGTGGCTGGCATCTTCAGAGGATCATGCAGGCGAAACGTCAGGAGAGAATGCTGCTAGAACACGGCCATGCAGCCCTGAAACCACACAGCACCCCAGTGATTCCGGCCGTGAAAGCCTTCGACAATACATTAAGAGGATGTTCCTCAAAGAAAGAAGTCTTTCTAGGGCCGTTTCCGCATGGCCACGATGGGGGTCAGGTCAGCGTACATAACACCAACCTAACCCCCCCGGGACTACTGTTAGCATAAGCGGTCCGATTCGCGAGAGACGGCAGCATCGCTGAGCTCTGCTGGCCATCCCCAAAGCGTCGATACCGCTATCCTCCGACCCCTTTCCGGGGGCCGCTCGCACGAACTCAGGGAACAACGCCCCTACCAACGCGAGGCTGGAGGACGCGATGCTGGCGTTTTGGGAAAGGAAAGGGGGAATGGCACCTTCTAGCCGCCATTCGCAGATTAGGAAATAGCGGCTCGCAGCGCCCACTGTGAACAGCTCCTGGGGATACGTTTGCGTCCCCAAAGAAAGAAACATTTATGGCCCGCGCGGAAAGGGCCTTGGTTGCCAGGAAGAAACTCGCTCATAGAGGACTGAGGCATAGTAAAACTCCAAGTCATGGAAGGGTTCACTACTTTTAGCTAATAATTATTTAATTCACTGGATCCTAAATTAAAATATTAGGAAGACGTTGGAAATAGGGCTGCAAAGAAAACAGAGAAGACTCCCACGCTACACTGAAGCAGACCTGTTCTCCCTGGACATATTTCCACCTGAAGACCACTTGAAGGAGATCTTGCTAAGTGGCTTTCGATAGGCTAACAAGCCCAAAGAATGGGGGATGACCAATTAACTCAATTAAGAGATGACATCTGTGTGAGGGAGCGTGCCACGCATGGGTAGACAATTAGGGTTTTCAGACGTTGCGCAAAAGAATGGGTCATATTCAAAAGATGGTGATGTGGAGAGTATAAAAGGACAGTCTAGCTTCACTCCATTATCCAACAGCCTCACTTGAGACACGTTCTTCAGAAAACTGGTAAGTTCCATTCTGATCCAGCTGTGTTAGTGCATCTTTAAATTCTTCTTTGACGATACCGTTTTGACTTGGAGGTTGAGTCTTGTTAGGCAGGTTCCTGTGGTCTTAATTTCTTCTTTTCCTTAAAGTGCTTCCTGATCTCTGTCTCTGACTCTCTGAAAGTTCTCCTCTTGTATACAGCCAGGTATTTTTGTCTAAAGTAAGACTTCATGAAAGAAAAGTATGGCATCCGAGAAGCATAGGTAGGCTAAGGTGACCAGCTAAGGGTTCAGAAGTACCTGGCAATTTGGGAGTTATAACCTAAAGTACCTGGGGATTTGGGGTTGGAATCTGAAGTGTTTGAGTTTGTTGAGGAGGGACTTTAATCGGGGGTATAGCCAGAAAGTCCACCTTCTAAAGTGATTTTTTCTTCAGGTGACCTGATCTCACTTGCCAGGAGGTGAGCTGCAATCCTAGGAGATTTCCAGTTGGCAATTCTAAATTAGGCTCAAGCGGGGGCACAAATGATACTAGTGAAGCATAACAAGTGAAGATTTACCGAGGCCCCTTCCGCACATGCAGAATAACGCACTTTCAATCCACTTTCACAATTATTTACCTGTGGATTTTGCTATTGCGCACGATAAAATCCAGCTGCAAAGTGGATTGAAAGTGGATTGAAAATGCATTATTCTGCATGTGTAGAAGGGGCCTTGCAGAATAATGCACTTTCAATCCACTTTCAGTGCCCTTTGCAGCTGTGCAGAATAGCCAAATCCACTGGCAAACAATTGAGAAAGTGGATTGAAAGTGCTTTATTCTGCATGTGCGAAATTGCCTGAGAGTCAATTCAGAAGTTGTATTGTGTATTCTCTGTTGTGGCTCCAGCCTTATGGAAGGCATGCCTGAAAAGTTTAGGAGGAGTCCCATTCTTCTGGCATTCCACAAACTATACAAAACATCATTATTCAAGAGGGTTTTTTGCATAGGTAAATAGGATTGTACTATATGAAATGGTCAGCAAAAGGAATGTGGCCTCTATGACAGCACTGCTTTAATATAATTGTAAGTATGTTCCAGAATATACCCAGTTTGTAAACTGCATGTTTAAAAGCTTATTCTTGTTTCAGATTCATGTTTTACCTCAGATCTCTGTAGTCCAAACCCTATTGCAGTATTCATTGGATGTCTCAGGTTGTTGATTACACTTGACTTAAACAGTATAGGTCCATGGTGGCGAACCTTTGGCACTCCAGATGTTATGGACTACAATTCCCATCACTCCCTGCCAGCATGGCCAATTGGCCATGCTGGCAGGGGCTGATGGGAATTGTAGTCCATAATATCTGGAGTGCCAAAGGTTCGCCACCACTGGCACAGGTAGTAGTAAAGAGTGGTGGACTCTAATCTGGAGAGCCAGGTTGGATTCCTAAATCCTCCACATGAGTGGCAAACTGTAATCTGGTGAACTGGATTTGTTTCCCTGCTCTTCCACATGAAGCCTGCTGGGTGACCTTGGGCTAGCCACAGTTCTCACCAAATTCTCTCTGGCTCATTCCGCACATGCAGAATAATGCACTTTCAAGCTGTTTTCAGCGCTCTTTGAAGCTGTGCAGAATAGCAAAATCCACTTGCAAACAGTTGTGAAAGTGGTTTGAAAATGCATTATTTTGCGTGTGCGGAAGGGGCCTCAGTCCCACCTACAGTTGAGAAAAGTGGGGTATAAATCCAAATTCTTCTTCTTCTACTACTGCTGTGAAATCCACTTTGTGACTCACCAATAAAGGCACTCTATGAATAAATAAATAAGTTTAAGAATGACAGTGAGGATAACAACAAGAATGAGAATAAGAATGAGAACAAAAACAGGAAGAATGGGAATGAGAACTGAAATAAGAATGGGTATAGGCATTTTCAGAACCACAAAAGTGCCTTCCATCCTCCCCATATCTGCTTATATACAGATATAAACTTTCCGCCACTTCAGAATAAAAGGATTAAGTGTGAGATGCATCATTCTGCGTTAACGGTGGTGGGATCCGAAATTTTTTTTAGTAACAAGGTTCCCATGGTGGGTGGGATTCAAACTGTGGCGTAGCACCAATGGGGCTGAGTGGGGCCTGGCGGCGGCGTGAGCTGGGCATTCTGGGGGTGGGGGGCATTCCTGGGGCGGGGCTGTGGCAAAGGCGCAGCGGCTGCGCCGGTCCTTAGGCGGGGAAGCGAGGAATGCACACAGGTGCAGGCTCTCACACATGCCGGTGCACCTCCCTGCTGAACTGCTTCAAGTTCTGCGGCGCTACTGCTGAGGAGGAGGGGCGTGGCTAAAGGCCGTCACGTGGCAAAATCACCCATTAAGTAACCCCCTCTCGGCACACACAAATAATTAGAAACCTACTCGGGGAACCTGTGAGAACCTGCTGGATCCCACCTCTGATTACAGTATTATTAAACTCTTTCGCAAAAGGAAATTAAGCTTGATCAATATAAGATATATCAGGCAGTGAAGACACTTCACAGATGTGTAAGAATGGTTTGTAATGCAAATGTCCGTGCAGTAACAATAAAAGTCCTTTTGGTTCAGAAGTGTGTAAAGAGTGATTTCAGTATTTGCAGTGTCTGCTGGAAGGGGTCCTGAGGAAGGAGAATGCAAGTAGAAGTAAATAAAAGTAAATAAAGTAACAAATAAAGTAACAAATAAAGTAACAAACCCTTCCTTATGAGGAGAGGCTGCAGCGTTTGGGACTCTTTAGTTTTGGAGAGGAGAAGTCTGAGGGGGATACGATTGGAAGTCTATGTATTGATGCATGGGGTAGAAAGATGTTGACCAGAGAAATTTTTCTCTCTTGCTCACAATACTGGAACCAGGGGGCATTCATTGAAAATGCTGGGGGGGAAAAGGTGGGACTAATAAAAGGAAACACTTCTTCACTAACGATGTGATTGGTGTTTGGAATATGCTGCCACAGGGAGGTGGTTATGGCCACTAACCTGGATAGCTTTTGGGAGAAAGGGCTTGGATAGATTTATGGAGGAGAGAAGTCGATCTATGGCTGCCAATCTTGATCCTCCTTGATCTCCGGGTGCAAAACCTTAGCAGACCAGGTGCTCAGGAGCAGCAGCAGCAGCAGCAAGGGGCCATTGCTTTCACATCCTGCACGTGAGCTCCCAAAGGCACCTGGTGGGCCACTATGAGTAACAGATTGCTGGACTAGATGGACTCTGGTCACGATCCAGCAGAGCTAGTTCTTATGTTCTTATGTTCTTAAATTGTTTACTGAATTCCTTCTTTAGTCATGTGTGAAGTTTCCTAGTTCAGAGCCTACATTTTTTTTCAATTTTTCTCCGAATTCAGATCTAACTCAGCTTCGTAACAAAATGAGCCTCTTCAGACACCAGAAATACTGGGACCCCTGCTTCTCTTCTGGCAGCCTCTGCGGAGACTCTGGAAAACGCATCTGCTATTACCCATCTTATGGCCGTAGCTACTACCCACAGACCTACTGGGGTGGTTACAGCCGTGGCTGCTACCCACCAATCTATTATGGTAGTTCTGGCGGGTATGGCCGTGGTTGGCTGCCACGTATTATGGATTCGGCCGGCGTTACGGTTGGGGGTATGGATCCAGGCGTGGCAGCATCTGTTATGACCCTTGCAGCTATGGTTCTGGAGTGTGCTACCCTCTCACTCGAAGGTACAGTTGCAGCAGCATCGATGGACCCTGCTAAATGCTGGAGCGGACTTCCCATGAAAGGTTAAATGGTGACAAACACCCAAGAACTCTGCAGCTGATTCCCCTCTCCCCGAAATGGTGAACACTGAAGATTTCCCATGGTTATTATTGTGAGCTTACCATTTCTCTAAATCACTCCTGTGCTTACCTTTGCTTGCACCATACTGTCTTCAATGTATAGGTTTCTAATGGACACTCCCTGCAAGCCCATGAATTCCTAGTGGTTCTTTTTATTTATTTTTTTACTCAGCAGGACATTTTGACAATGCAAACGTCCACCAGTTTTCTGTGCTGTTTAATTTGGTTTGAAGTCCACAGTCGCTTGTATCTTGCAGTTCTCTTTCTGTTCTCCAATTAAAAGCTTTCTTAGCATCATTATTGCCTCTCAAGGGTTTCTCACAATATCCATGTTTGATGTGTGTGTTTTTTAAAAAAAAAATACTAAGGTGGGAAAACATATCTTCTCTGTCTCAAGTTTAATTTATTTATGTATTTATTTTATAATCATTTTTATATACCGCCCCTCCCCCAAAGGGCTCTGGGCGGTGAACAACACAATAATAACAATAATTCAACAATTCACATTAAAACCCCAATTAAAACAGTGGATTAAACAAATTTATCAGCATCCAGCATAAAACTTCATAGGCCTGCCCTGGAGAGAACAAACCCAGAGAGTTGGGCCCAGTAAAAGTTAAGGGTCCAGAGTGTAAAGGGGGGAAGAGGAGGGCGTACATCAGCGGCCGGCTTCTCCAAACGCCTGGTGGAACAATTCGGTCTTACAGGCCCTGCGGAACTCTCCAAGATCCCGCAGGGCCTGGATAGCTGGTGGTAAAGTGTTCCACCAGGCAGGGGCCAGGGCTGTAAAGGCCCTGGCCTGGGTAGAGGCCAGCCGCATCATTGAGGGGCTAGGGACAACCAGCAAGTTGGCCTCTGCCGAACGCAGAGGCCGCACGGGGACATATGGGGTAAGACGTTCCTGAAGGACGAAGGTCCCAGTTGATGAAAGGCAATCAGTGTCTCCAATGAAGGATGACAGAAGGGGAAGGCTAATGTCTGTGTTTGCAGTACCAAATGATGAGATCCAGCGTAAATGGCAGAAACCATTAGCAGAAGAATGGGATTAACTGAGAAAATGATGTTCCAAAACATTAAAACAGTGGCCTGCAAACAGCATTCCTAGTAGGCATGATCAATAATTGTGGAAAAGTTTCCCAGTGACTCTCAGCCTTCTTCTGAACACTCTAAACAAAGTGTTACATATATTTCAGATCATGATTTGCTGGGTCGCCATCATGGTTGCTACATAGAGGAGATCCATGTTGTGGTCTGCATGGACAAGCGTAACCTCTATCTGTGGGTTCTGTGGGGCAGAACTTGGAATGAGTTTGCAACAACAAATTTTAAAAACAAAATGGTTTACTTTCTTAACATATAACATCAACATTTAACATCACACTTCAAGATCCTGTTCAGGTTGCATTTTCAAGTCCTTATATTTACAGTCTACTGATACTGCCAAGTCCAATTCTTCTTTGCAAGTGGGTTGGCTCCTGAAGACTCCAAGGGCTTGGTGAACAGGATTCAACATGATGAAGGTTTCCAGGAGAACTCTCACCCATTACAAACATAAAAACCCTTAACAAGGTGTTAAGGGCTTATAGAAATCAAGGTCCGAGTCTGGTAGCCTTGTCTCCTCCAAACTACATGAGGTCTGCAGCATCTTGCTGCTTTGAGTCTCCACCCCTTACTGGAGACATGCCTTACAAACTTACTAGAATTCTTTGAAGGTGTAAACAGGCATGTGGATAGGGGTGAACCGGTGGACATTGTCTACTTGGATTTCCAAAAAGGCTTTTGACAAAGTTCCTCACTAGAGACTATTGAGAAAACTCAGCAATCAAGGAATAAGAGGGAAAGTCCTCCTATGGATTCAAAACTGGTTGAGGAACAGGAAACAAAGGGTGGGTATAAATGGGAAGTTCTCACAATGGAGAGATGTAGGGAGTGGTGTCCCCCAAGGATCCGTTTTGGGACCAGTGCTCTTTAACCTATTAATAAATGACCTGGAAGTAGGGGTGGGTAGTGTGGTGGCCAAGTTTGCGGATTATATCAAATTATGTAGGGTGGTGAGAACCGCAAAGGATTGCGAAGAGCTCCAAGCGGACCTTGATAAATTAGGTGAGTGGGCTACGAAATGGCAGATGCAGTTCAATGTAGCAAAATGTAAAGTGATGCACATAGGGGCAAAAAATCCAAATTTCACATATATGCTACAGGGGTCAGTGCTAGTCACAGACCAGGAAAGAGATTTGGCCGTCTTAGTTGATAGTTCCATGGGAATGTCAACTCAATGCATGGCAGCTGTGAAAAAGGCAGATTCTATGCTGGGGATAATTAGGAAAGGAGTTGATAATAAAACTCATATAAAGCCGTGGTGCGACTGCACTTGGAGTACTGTGTTCAGTTCTGGTCACCACATCTCAAAAAGGATATCGAAGAGATAGAAAAAGTGCAGAGAAGGGCAACGAGGATGATTGAGGGACTGGAGCACCTTCCTTATGAGGAGAGGCTGCAGCGTTTGGGACTCTTTAGTTTGGAGAGGAGACGTCTGAGGGGGG
>NC_059425.1:2057964-2075373 GCF_021028975.2 Sphaerodactylus townsendi | reverse complement strand
AGCATAAGCATAAGCATAAGCATTTTATTGTCATTGTGCACGCACAACGAAATTTACAGCAGCATTCCTCGATGCACACAATTTCAGACTCATACATCATCCTCACTTTCCCCTTCCTCCCCCATCCCTACACAGCCCCAAATACATCAATATGAAGCAGCGGAGTTTAGCATAGCCACAGCTCTAGAGTAGAAGCTGTCTCTAAGCCTCTTTGTCCTAGTTCTGAGGCCCTGTATTGTCTGCCAGATGGTAACAGTTTAAAAAGAGAGTGTGCAGGATGAGACGGGTCCCTCAGAATATTTTGGGCTTTATTTAGGCTTCGGGAATTATAGATTTCTTCCAAGGAGGGAAGAGGGCAGCCGATAATCCTCTGTGCAGTAGTGATCACCCTTTGGAGCGCCTTCCTATTCGCCACTGTGCAACTGGAGAACCATACACAGATGCAGTAGGTTAGGACACTCTCTATAGCACAGCGGTAAAAGGACACCAGAAGTTTTCCATCTAGTTGTTGCTTCCTTAAAAGTCTCAGAAAGTACAGTCTTTGCTGGGCTTTCTTAACCACCGCGGCAGTCTGTACGCCCCAGGTCAAGTCCTCTTTAATCATAACGCCCAGAAATTTAAAACTAGCCACCCGCTCCACTTGATCTCCAAGTATGTAATTACAGTATGTAATTACAGTATGTAATCTAAGGCCCCTTCCGCACACGCAAAATAATGCGTTTTCAAACCGCTTTCACAACTGTTTGCAAGTGGATTTTGCCATTCCGCACAGCTTCAAAGAGCACTGAAAGCAGTTTGAAAGGGCATTATTCTGCATGTGCAGAATGAGCCTAATACTGGCCCTTTTTGTACAAATCTCCTAAAATGTTTGTAAAACGTTTGCAAAATATTTCCTTTCTTTTGTAAGTTCAGTGTTGAATTAGTGCTTCAACGCTTTACAGACACATGCTGCATTCTCTATTCCTTGTATACTCAAGGTTTCGAAAACGAGCCTCTCAAAAATAAAAGGACAGCGAGCTAAATTATGCAAATAAACAGAGGCTCGTTCCGCACATGCAGAATAATGCACTTTCAAACTGCTTTCAGTACCCTCTGAAGCTGTGCGGAATGGCAAAATCCACCTGCAAACAGTTGTGAAAGTGGTTTGAAAACGCATTATTTTGCGTGTGCGGAAGGGGCCAAAGTGAGCTTAGAAGATGGCACTGTGGAGGAAGTTAAGGGAAGGAGAGAAATGTGGGAAATGTAGTCAATAGGTTGCACAGCAAGTGAAGTCATTTTCAAAACTTTTCAGCCAGAGAATAGTTTAGAAAGGAGATTCATTTTAAAAAAAATTGAGGTTGGGGATAAATTGTTTGGGGATAAAGACACTGTGGAACTCCACGGAGAAACTGTTTTATGTCCACCCTCAAAGTGATTCAAATGAATTGAGCAGTCCACTGTTTCTTTTGTACACTTACACCATGATAAAAATATAAGCTCACATATAATACATAATACAAAGCTAAATTGTTTGCAAAGGATAGGCTCGTACAGTCATGTTGTTTGTCACAAACATATGCAAATGGTTTCTTAATAGTTCCAAAAAGAGATATCCAAATATGAATTACAGTCCTTATCATCACTGTGTTTGTGAACAGCTCAAGAGTAATCCATTAATCACACAACTTAAAATCCTTGCTTCCCAAATGTGTGAGCTATCAGTTAACACGTCACTCAAGGCGTTCCTTGAAGTGGTCAATTGGGTTTGTTTCCCCACTCCTACTCGTGAAGCTTGATGGGTGACCTTGTGCTTGTCATGGTTCTCTCAGAACTCTCTCAACCCCACCTACGTTGCTGTGTTCCATGACTGAAGAGAGTTCCATGCAGTTTTGAAACACTTGATAACTCCTCAAGGATATATTGCCCTGGTCAGATTACTTAAGAATAACAAAACAAAGGCACTTTCCGCACGGGCCATAAACGGCGCCCTAGGGACGGCAAAAATACCGTCCCCAGGGAGCCGTTCGCACAGGCGGCGCTGGCAAAACACAGCAGCGCCGACCTGGCTCCCCTCCCCCTCCCTCAGGGCGGCGTCAGGCTGCCTCCAAAAACCTCCCTCCTGGAGGGAGGTTTTTGGAACAACAGCGCATTTCAGGCGGCGCGGTGCGAACGGCACTGCTGGGAATGGGCTGTTTTCCCCGTCCCTCTCCCACTCACCTCGTCGCCGTCGTCGCCCTGCTGGCCTCCTAAGACCCTCCCTCGCTGTCCTCCAACCCCTCTGCGGGGGCCGCTCGCACGGTCTCGTGGGAACAACCCCCCACCCCTCCACCAGCAGAATTCCTGCCGGCGGGGAAGCACCCTTTGGCCCATGCGGAAAGGGCCAGAGTAAGAGGATGTTCCTCAAAGAAAGAAGCCTTTCTTGGTTGCCAGGAAGAAATTTGCTCATTGAGGACTGAGACATAGTAAAATTCCAGGCCATGGAAGGGTTCACTACTTTTAGCTAATAATTATTTAATTCACCGGATCCTAAATTAAAATATTAGGAAAACGTTGGAAATAGGGCTGCAAAGAAAACAGAGAAGACTCCCACGCTACACTGAAGGAGACCTGTTCTTCCTGGACATATTTCTACATGAAGACCACTTGAAGGAGATCTTGCTAAGTGGCTTTCGATAGGCTAACAAGCCCAAAGAATGGGGGATGACCAATTAACTCAATTAAGAGATGACATCTGTCTGAGGGAGCGTGCCGTGCATGGGTAGACAAGGTTTTCAGATGTTGCGCAAAAGAATGGGTCATAATCAAAAGATTGTGATGTGGAGAGTATAAAAGGACAGTCTAGCTTCACTCCATTATCCAACAACCTCACTTGAGACACGTTCTTCAGAAAACTGGTAAGTTCCATTTTGATCCAGTTGTGTTGGTGCATCTTGAAATCCTTCTTTGACGATACCGTTTTGACTTGGAGGTTGAGTCTTGCTATGCAGGTTCCTGTGGTCTTAATTTCTTCTTTTCCTTAAAGTGCTTCCTGATCTCTACTCTCTGACTCTCTGAAAGTTCTCCACTTGTACACAGCCAGGTATTTTTGTCTAAAGGAAGACTTCATGAAAGAAAAGTACACCATCTGAGAAGCATAGGTAGGCTAAGGTGACCAGCTATGGGTTCAGAAGTACCTGGCAATTTGGGAGTTATAACCTAAAGTACCTGGGGATTTGGGGTTGGAATCTGAAGTGTTTGAGTTTGAGGAGGAGGAATTTTAATGGGGCGTATAGCCAGAAAGTCCACCTTCCAAAGTGATTTTTTCTTCAGGTGACCTGATTTCACTTGCCAGGAGGGGAGCTGCAATCCTAGGAGATTTCCAGTTGGCAATTCTAAATTAGGCTCAAGCGGGGGCACAAATGATACTAGTGAAGCATAACAAGTGAAGATTTACCGAGGCCCCTTCTGCACATGCAGAATAATGCACTTTCAATCCACTTTCACAATTATTTGCCAGTGGATTTTGCTATTTCGCACAATAAAATCCAGCTGCAAAGTGGATTGAAAGAGGATTGCAAGTGCATTATACTGCATGTGAGGAAGGGGCCTTGCAGAATAATGCACTTTCAATCCACTTTCAATGCACTTTGCAGCTGTGCAGAGTAGCCAAATCCACCTGCAAACAACTGTGAAAGTGGATTGAAAGTGCTTTATTCTGCATGTGCGGAATGAGCCAGAGAGTCAATTCAGAAGTTATATTGTGTATTCTCTGTTGTGGCTCCAACCTTATGGAAGGCATGCCTGAAAAGTTTAGGAAGAGTCCCACTCTTCTGGCATTCCACAAACTATACAAAACATCATTATTCAAGAGGGTTTTTTGCATAGGTAAATAGGATTGTACTATATGAAATGGTCAGCAAAAGGAATGTGGCCTCTATGACAGCACTGCTTTAATATAATTGTAAGTATGTTCCAGAATATACCCAGCTTGTAAACCGCATGTTTAAAAGCTTATTCTTGTTTCAGATTCACATTTTACCTCAGATCTCTGTAGTCTAAACCCTATTGCAGTATTCATTGGATGTCTCAGGTTGTTGATTACACTTGACTTAAACAGCATAGTCCATGGTGGCGAAGCTTTGGCACTCCAGATGTTATGGACTACAATTCCCATCAGCCCTGGAAGGGGCTGATGGGAATTGTAGTCCATAACATCTGGAGTGCCAAAGCTTCGCCACCACTGGCATAGGTAGTAGTAAAAAGTGGTGGACTCTAATCTGGAGAGCCAGGTTGGATTCCTACATCCTCCCCATGAGTGGCAAACTGTAATCTGGTGAACTGGATTTGTTTCCCTGCTTTTCCACATGAAGCCTGCTGGGTGACCTTGGGCTAGCCACAGTTCTCACCAAATTCTCTCTGGCTCATTCCGCACATGCAGAATAATGCACTTTCAAGCTGTTTTCAGCGCTCTTTGAAGCTGTGCAGAATAGCAAAATCCACTTGCAAACAGTTGTGAAAGTGGTTTGAAAATGCATTATTTTGCGTGTGCGGAAGGGGCCTCAGTCCCACCTACAGTTGAGAAAAGTGGGGTATAAATCCAAATTCTTCTTCTTCTACTACTGCTGTGAAATCCACTTTGTGACTCACCAATAAAGGCACTCTATGAATAAATAAATAAGTTTAAGAATGACAATGAGGATAATAACAAGAATGAGAATAAGAATGAGAACAAAAATAGGAAGAATGGGAATGAGAACTGAAATAAGAATGGATATAGGCATTTTCAGAACCACAAAAGTGCCTTCCATCCTCCCCATATCTGATTATATACAGATATAACTTTTCAGCCACTTCAGAACAAAAGGATTTAGTGTGAGATGCATCATTACGTTAACAGTGGTGGGATCCGAAATTTTTAGTAACAGGTTCCCATGGTGGTGGGATTCAAACTGTGGCGTAGCACCAATGGGGCTGAGTGGGGCACGGCGGCGGCGTGGCTGGGCATTCTGGGGGTGGGGCATTCCTGGGCGGGGCTGTGGCAAAGACGCAGCCGCTGCGCCGGTCCTTGGGCGGGAAACGAATGCACACAGGTGCAGGCTCTCACACATGCCGGTGCACCTCCTGCTAGACTGCTTCAAGTTCTGCGCGCTACTGCTGAGAGGAGGGGCGTAACTAAGGCAAAAATCACGTGGCAAAATCACCCATTAGTAACCCCCTCTCGGCACACACAAATAATTAGAAACCTACTCTCGGGAACCTGTGAGAACCTGCTGGATCCCACCTCTGATTACGTATTATTAAACTCTTTCATAAAAGGAAATTAGCTTGATCAATGTAAGATATATCAGGCAGTGAAGACACTTCACAGATGTGTAAGAATGGTTTGTAATGCAAATGTCCGTGCAGTAACAATAAGGGTCCTTTTGGTTCAAGTGTGTAAGAGTGATTTCAATCATTGCAGTGTCTGCTGGAAGGGTCCTGGGGAAGGAGAATGCAAGCAGAAGTAAATAAAGTAAATAAAGTAACAAATAAAGTAACAAATAAAGTAACAAACCCTTCCTTATGAGGAGAGGCTGCAGCGTTTGGGACTCTTTAGTTTGGAGAGGAGAAGTCTGAGGGGGATACGATTGAAGTCTATAAAATGATGCATGGGGTAGAAAATGTTGACAGAGAGAAATTTTTCTCTCTTTCTCACAATACTGGAACCAGGGGGCATTCATTGAAAATGCTGGGGGGAAGAATTAGGACTAATAAAAGGAAACACTTCTTCACACAACGTGTGATTGGTGTTTGGAATATGCTGCCACAGGAGGTGGTTATGGCCACTAACCTGGATAGCTTTAAAAAGGGCTTGGATAGATTTATGGAGGAGAAGTCGATCTATGGCTACCAATCTTGATCCTCCTTGATCTCAGATTGCAAATGCCTTAGCAGACCAGGTGCTCAGGAGCAGCAGCAGCAGCAGCAGAGGGCCATTGCTTTCACATCCTGCACGTGAGCTCCCAAAGGCACCTGGTGGGCCACTATGAGTAGCAGATTGCTGGACTAGATGGACTCTGGTCTGATCCAGCAGGCTAGTTCTTATGTTCTTATGTTCTTAAATTGTTTACTGAATTCCTTCTTTAGTCATGTGTGAAGTTTCTAGTTCAGAGCCTACATTTTTTTTCAATTTTCTCAATTCAGATCTAACTCAACCATTAACAAAATGAGCCTCTTCAGACACCAGAAATACTGGGACCCCTGCTTCTCTTCTGGCAGCCTCTGCGGAGACTCTGGAAAACGCATCTGCTATTACCCATCTTATGGCCGTAGCTACTACCCACAGACCTACTGGGGTGGTTACAGCCGTGGCTGCTACCCACCAATCTATTATGGTGGTTACGGGTATGGCCGTGGTTGCTTCCCACCACAATATTATGGTTACGGCCGGCGTTACGGTTGGGGGTATGGATCCAGGCGTGGCAGCATCTGTATTGACCCTTGCAGCTACGGTTCTGGAGTGTGCTACCCTCTCACTCGAAGGTACAGTTGCAGCAGCATCGATGGACCCTGCTAAATGCCGGAGCAGACTTCCCATGAAAGGTTAAATGGTGACAAACACCCAAGAACTCTGCAGCTGATTCCCCTCTCCCCGAAATGGTGAACACTGAAGATTTCCCATGGTTGTTATTGTGAGCTCACCATTTCTCTAAATTGCTCCTGTGCTTACCTTTGCTCGCACCATACTGTCTTCAATTTATAGGTTTCTAATGGACACTCCCTGCAAGCCCATGAATTCCTAGTGGTTCTTTTTATTTCATTTTTTTTACTCTGCAGGACATTTTGACAATGCAAACGTCCTCCAGTTTTCTGTGCTGTTTAATTTGATTTGAAATCCACAGTTGCTTGTATCTTGCGGTTCTCTTTCTGTTCTCCAATTAAAAGCTTTCTTTGCATCATAATTGCCTCACAGGGTTTCTCTGGCTATCCATGTTTGATGTGTGTGTTTTTTTTAAAAATACTAAGGTGGGAAAACATATCTTCTCTGTCTCAAGTTTAATTTATTTATGTATTTATTTTATAATCATTTTTATATACCGCCCCTCCCCCAAAGGGCTCTGGGCGGTGAACAACACAATAATAACAATAATTCAACAATTCACATTAAAACCCCAATTAAAACAGCGGATTAAACAAATTTATCGGCATCCAGCATAAAACTTCATAGGCCCGCCCTGGAGAGAACAAACCCAGAGAGTTGGGCCCTGTAAAAGTTAAGGGTCCAGAGTGTAAAGGGGGGAAGAGGAGGGCGTACATCAGCGGCCGGCCTCTCCAAACGCCCGGTGGAACAATTCGGTCTTACAGGCCCTGCGGAACTCTCCAAGATCCCGCAGGGCCCGGATAGCTGGTGGTAAAGTGTTCCACCAGGCAGGGGCCAGGGCTGTAAAGGCCCTGGCCCGGGTAGAGGCCAGCCGCATCATTGAGGGGCTAGGGACAACCAGCAAGTTGGCCTCTGCCGAACGCAGAGGCCGCACGGGGACATATGGGGTAAGACGGTCCTGAAGGTACGAAGGTCCCAGTTGATGAAAGGCAATCAGTGTCTCCAATGAAGGATGACAGAAGGGGAAGGCTAATGTCTGTGTTTGCAGTACCAAATGATGAGATCCAGCGTAAATGGCAGAAACCATTAGCAGAAGAATGGGATTAACTGAGAAAATGATGTTCCAAAACATTAAAACAGTGGCCTGCAAACAGCATTCCTAGTAGGCATGATCAATAATTGTGGAAAAGTTTCCCAGTGACTCTCAGCCTTCTTCTGAACACTCTAAACAAAGTGTTACATATATTTCAGATCATGATTTGCTGGGTCGCCATCATGGTTGCTACATAGAGGAGATCCATGTTGTGGTCTGCATGGACAAGCGTAACCTCTATCTGTGGGTTCTGTGGGGCAGAACTTGGAATGAGTTTGCAACAACAAATTTTAAAAACAAAATGGTTTACTTTCTTAACATATAACATCAAACATCAACATTTAACATCACACTTCAAGGTCCTGTTCAGGTTGCATTTTCAAGTCCTTATATTTACAGTCTACTGATGCTGCCAAGTCCAATTCTTCTTTGCAAGTGGGTTGGCTCCTGAAGACTCCAAGGGCTTGGTGAACAGGATTCAACATGATGAAGGTTTCCAGGAGAACTCTCACCCATTACAAACATAAAAACCCTTAACAAGGTGTTAAGGGCTTGTAGAAATCAAGGTCCGAGTCTGGTAGCCTTGTCTCCTCCAAACTACATGAGGTCTGCAGCATCTTGCTGCTTTGAGTCTCCACCCCTTACTGGTGACATGCCTTACAAACTTACTAGAATTCTTTGAAGGTGTAAACAGGCATGTGGATAGGGGTGAACCGGTGGACATTGTCTACTTGGATTTCCAAAAAGGCTTTTGACAAAGTTCCTCACTAGAGACTATTGAGAAAACTCAGCAATCAAGGAATAAGAGGGAAAGTCCTCCTATGGATTCAAAACCGGTTGAGGAACAGGAAACAAAGGGTGGGTATAAATGGGAAATTCTCACAATGGAGAGATGTAGGGAGTGGTGTCCCCCAAGGATCGGTTTTGGGACCAGTGCTCTTTAACCTATTAATAAATGACCTGGAAGTAGGGGTGGGTAGCGTGGTGGCCAAGTTTGCGGATTATATCAAATTATGTAGGGTGGTGAGAACCGCAAAGGATTGTGAAGAGCTCCAAGCGGACCTTGATAAATTAGATGAGTGGGCTAAGAAATGGCAGATGCAGTTCAATGTAGCAAAATGTAAAGTGATGCACATAGGGGCAAATAATCCAAATTTCACATATATGCTACAGGGGTCAGTGCTAGTCACAGACCAGGAAAGAGATTTGGCCGTCTTAGTTGATAGTTCCATGGGAATGTCAACTCAATGCATGGCAGCTGTGAAAAAGGCAGATTCTATGCTGGGGATAATTAGGAAAGGAGTTGATAATAAAACTCATATAAAGCCGTGGTGCGACTGCACTTGGAGTACTGTGTTCAGTTCTGGTCACCACATCTCAAAAAGGATATGGAAGAGATAGAAAAAGTGCAGAGAAGGGCAACGAGGATGATTGAGGGACTGGAGCACCTTCCTTATGAGGAGAGGCTGCAGCGTTTGGGACTCTTTAGTTTGGAGAGGAGACGTCTGAGGGGGGGATATGATTGAAGTCTATAAAATTATGCATGGGGTAGAAAATGTTGACAGAGAGAAATTTTTCTCTCTTTCTCACAATACTAGAACCAGGGGGCATACATTGAAAATGCTGCGGGGAAGAATTAGGACTAATAAAAGGAAACATTTTTTCACGCAACGTGTAATTGGTGTTCGGAATATGCTGCCACAGGAGGTGGTGAGGGCCACTAACCTGGATAGCTTTAAAAGGGGCTTGGACAGATTTATGGAGGAGATCTTTGGCTACCAATCTTGATGCTCTTTGATCTGAGATTGCAAATGCCTTAGCAGACCAGGTGCTCTGGAGCAACAGCAGCAGAAGGCCGTTGCTTTCACATCCTGCATGGGAGCTCCCAAAGGCACCTGGTGGGTCACTGTGAGTAGCAGAGTGCTGGACTTGATGGATTCTAGTCTGATCCAGCTGGCTTGTTCTTATGTTCTTAAGAGTTGCAGACTCTAATGTGCAGAATTTGTTTCCCTGTTCCCTGTTTGTTTCCCTGCTTCTCCAAATGAAGCCTGGAGGGTAACATTGGGTTACTCATGCTTTTCTTCAAACTTTCTCAGCCCCACCTACATCACAAAGCGTCTGTTGTGAGGTATGGAAAGGAATAAGATGGTAATTTTCTCACTTGAGAGTTCATGTTTCCATGGGGTGGGGGTGAGGGTAGCATGTCCTGTTGTACTTAAATTGCAGGTATTTATTTTCACTGGAAACTGCTACCCCAATCTTTTCCCACCCAGAGATGGGCTAACAGAATTGCTAACATCATAAAAAAATATACAAAAGTATACACTCTGATTAAAAAACCCACCAATTAAAAAATAACCCGAAATTCTTATCAAAATTGTTTCGGAGTATGTTGCACATAAACTGGCGAAATATTGAATTGATCACAAGAGGGATCAAAACACATCTGCATCCTCCCCCTCCTGGGAGCGGCCAGAACTTACCTGTGGGGGCAAGGTGAGAGTGCAGAAACGCCCTTAGTGTTCTTTAAGGGACATGAGGCGGGACCCAGAACACTTGGGAGGCATTGACTCCTTCTCTTTTTTTCCCCAGTACTTTGGGTGGGGGTGGGGGGGGAAAGGACTGCAAGCACTTCAAATGACATGTAATTCCCCAGCACAAAACGCGGTCCACAAAGCAGTTTTCTAAATAAAGGCTATTATGCCCGCCTCAAATTTCTAAACAAAACAAAACCCTGTACCTTTCAAAATTTCATCCCTTTCGAAAGCTGGCACTTTCTTGGAGGTTCATTTGTATGCTCAGAGCTCGTGTGATATTCTGAAGTCATTCCAATTCACTAGCTGTTACTGGATGGACAGTATTGAAAGGGTATGGAGGAAGTGAATATCGTCTCAAGATGCTGTTTTATTTGACATTTTGATAATTCAACAATAAAACAGCCACAATGGCTGTTCGGGTCAGCAAGGGACCTTAACGAGTTCAGCAGGGCCTGTAAAACGTAGTTGTTCCACCAGGCCTCGGGACCAGCCGCTGAATGGTGCCCCCCCTCTCATTGGCTATTCTTCATCTGGGCCTATCATCTTCATCGTGGACTCGCTGCCCTCCCTCTCCCGGGGAGAAATTTAAAAGTGGGTTTAGCGGTGATTTAATACTATTATTATTATCGCTGTTTTAAAGGTTTTAGTAATTCTATTCATTATCAAATATTATGTTGGCTACATCGCCCAGAGCCCCTTTGGGATGGGGCAGTATAAAAAGTCCAAACAATAAATAAAAATAAATAAATAAAATACTTCGAAGGGCAGCAAAATGGAACAACCCTAAGATGAACAACTGAAATAACAAAGAAATGAACAACTGGGTGGAAAAAGGCAAAATAAATGATACTATATAGTGAGCCTAAAATAAATGATACTATATGGTGAGCCTGGACATGGCCCACCCACCCTAATGGAGGGAGTGGAAGGGGAGGGAGGGGTGGCATGCAAAGGAAGGGGAGGGAGGGAGGGTTGGCATGCAAGGGAGGGGAGAGAGGGGGCCCGGCATCTGGCTATGGCCCACCCACCCTAGCTGAGGAAGGGGAGGGGAGGGGAGGGAGGGGGAGGGGTGGCATGCAAGGGAAGGGGAGGGAGGAAGGGTGTAAAGGATTCAATGGTGTTGATGGTGAAGTAACCTTGAGTGCGTTCCACAGCCCGGGCGATGGGCCAGCTGCATCGGCGGAGGCCTTATCTTTGCGCGGGAGATGAGGACTCCGTTCCCATGGGAAGCAGGAAGGGGGATCCCTACTTCATTTTGCAACTCAATGCCCACTTGGAAGACTATGATGATTTATACCGCTCTGAGCGCGAAAAAATACGGGACATCGGCTCAGTCCTGGATGGGGCAGCAGCCGACTGGTTCGTGACTCTTTTGGATTTGCAAGATGAAGACTCTCGTACGGTGCCCGCATTCCTCCAAGCCTTAAGAGCGCGCTTCCAAGATCCAGGCGCCGAGAATGAAGCTATCCGCACCATCAAAACTATCCAGCAAGGCAACCGCCCATTTGCAGAATTTGCCCGTGAATTTCGTGCGGCGGCTGCTCGACTTCCTCCTGAGTGGCCTGAACGCATGAAATGCGAATACTTCTCGGATGCTGTGGACGGCAAGCTGCGTGAAACGGTGTTTTTAATTCGGGTTCCTCGTACTATTGCGGATTGGATCCAGTTGGGGTCCCAGGTGGCGTCTTGTTTGGAATACGCTCGTGCCGGAGGCCGCCCACGCCCAAAACCCACCACTGCGCCCACCAAGCCAAGCCCAGCCGCCCCTACCGAAACCACCTCTGAACGCCGTCGCCGACTGGGATTGTGTCTTTACTGCGGAGGGCCAGGTCATCTAGCCGCCAACTGTCCTAAGAAACAA
Source organism: Sphaerodactylus townsendi (assembly GCF_021028975.2). Taxonomy (NCBI): domain Eukaryota; kingdom Metazoa; phylum Chordata; class Lepidosauria; order Squamata; family Sphaerodactylidae; genus Sphaerodactylus; species Sphaerodactylus townsendi. Next base: position 2,063,344 of record NC_059425.1, on the reverse strand, counting down.
AAACCAACCGCTCCAGCTACGCGCACTCCATCTGCCAAGCCACCACGCAGATCGGGGCCGCCTCCGACGGGCTCGTCTAAAGCGGTCATCGAAGGCGACCCAGAGGAGGGGGAAGCAGCTGTTTGCCTTTCTTCAGCCCCCATGGACCTGGGCCCGACTCCTGACGCGGTGAGTGAAGGCAGCGCTCCCATTACTGTCCAAGCGTTTCTGGCCAACCCCGCTAAACACACTCGCATTATAGCCTCGGCCCTTGTGGATTCTGGCTGCTCCCACTGCTTAATGCGGCCCCAGGTGGCGGAGGAGCTAGGTCTGGACCAAATTCCCCTGGCTAAGCCCATACCATTCACCCAAATGGACGGCAGCCCCCTCGGGAACGAAGGACCGGCCCAGTTCAAAACACAGCCGGTTCTCCTCCGTTGCGCCGACCATTGGGAGAAAATTAGTTTTATTTTGGCACCAGTGGCCAAACACTCCATAGTTTTGGGCATGCCATGGTTATTGTTACATGAACCAAAGTTCATTTGGAAAAAACGGATCTTAGAATTCACTGACCCTCCCTGCGGTGAACACATGAATTGGGGGGAAAACCCAACTTCTCCTGACACACCCCCCTCCCTGGCTTCTTCAGCGATTGCTCCCGATTCTATTGGCATCCCACCTGCGTATCATGATCTAGCCAGAGTCTTTCAGGAGCAAGAATGCGATCAGTTGCCACCCCACAGAGACACTGACTGCAAAATCGTTATACAACCAGGGGCGCAACTGCCCAAAGGTAGAATCTACCGCATGAGTCCCAATGAGGAGAAGGAACTGCGTGCCTTCTTGGACAAGAACCTCGCTCGCGGGTTTATACGGCGGGCTACCAAACACACACACGCTGCTCCCGTTTTGTTTGTAAAAAAGAAAGATGGGTCTTTACGGCTTTGCACAGATTATCGAGGTCTCAATGCGGTCTCCCTGTCCAATAAATATCCTTTGCCTTTGATCAAGGACCTTTTAGATGCACTCGGCAAAGGGCGCATTTTCACTAAATTGGACTTGAGAGAAGCTTACTACAGGGTCAGAATTGCTGAAGGCTATGAACACTTGACTGCGTTTAACACAAAGTTTGGACAGTTTGAATACTTAATAATGCCATTCGGGTTAAGTGGGGCCCCCGGGGCTTTTATGGCCCTTATCAACGAAGTTCTCCATGATTTATTGTACAAGGGAGTTGTGGTATACTTAGATGACGTTTTGATTTACTCACAAACCATAGAAGAGCATGAAACATTGGTTCGAGAGGTATTGAAACGCTTGCTCAACAATTCTCTCTTTGCCAAACTCTCCAAATGCTGTTTTCACCAGACCTCCATTGACTATTTGGGTTACCGGATCTCGCCCGAGGGCTTAAAAATGGATCCTGCTAAGATTGACGCAGTCCTCCAATGGCCTGCCCCCACCAATCGCAAAGAGCTCCAATCTTTTCTTGGTTTTGCTAATTTCTATCGTGACTTTATACCCCAATTCGCTGAACTGACTCTCCCTCTCACAGACCTCTTACGCACTAAGGGTAAAGATCCACTGTCCGCCAAGCCCGGGGCCCCCCTTTCCTGGTCAGAGAGTGTCAAACAGCCTTTCAACTCTTAAAGTCTGCGTTTACCACCGAACCTATCCTAAAGCACCCTGACCCAGATCTCCCGTTTGTGGTTCACGTGGATGCCTCGGACAAAGCACTTGGGGCAGCCCTGTTGCAGAAAAATAAAGATGGTAGGCTGGTTCCGTGTGCTTATTTGTCTAAGAAATTCTCTGGTGCTGAACTCAACTGGACTGTAGGGGATAAAGAGACTGCGGCCATCAAAGTAGCACTCTCCACTTGGCGCCACTGGCTGGAGGGGGCTAAACACCCCTTTCAGGTTTGGTCGGATCACAAAAACCTGGCAGCTCTTTCCACCCCCCTCAAGATGTCCGCAAAACAACTTCGTTGGGCCGATTTCTTTTCTCGTTTCTCTTTTACAGTCCATTTTTTCCCCGGGAAAACCAATAAACTGGCTGACGCGCTCTCGCGCCTACCCGGGGAGGGGGGTGGAGCTGCCTTACGAGACATTCCACGCACTGTTCTCTCCCCCTCCCAGTTGGGGCTGGCTGTCACCCGATCTCAAACGTCCACTCCTCCTCCACCCCCCATTCCTAGTCTCGTCTCTCCTTTCCTGCGGGAACTTGAGGAGGCGGGGCTGCACGAGCCTCCAGCGGAAGAAAGCGACTCCCAATTGCGTTTGGAGAATGGAGTTTGGCGGAGGGGGGAATGTTGGTACGTGCCTCCCCCCCTCCGCAAGCAAGTTCTTGAAGCTTGCCACGATGCCCGCTCGGCTGGACATTTTGGCTTTCTGAAAACTCTGCATTTAGCCCGCCGGCAGTTCTGGTGGCGCGCAATGCGCAAGGACATTGAGGCATACATTAAGGGCTGCTCGGTTTGTGCAGAAGCCAAAACCATCCCGGGAAAGCCCCATGGGCTATTGAAACCTCTCCCGGTGGCCTCCCGCCCTTGGGAAGTCATCTCCATGGATTTTATTACAGATTGGCCCGAAAGTCATGGCAACACGGTTTTGTGGGTGGTGGTAGACTTATTTTCTAAACAAGCCCATTTTATTCCATGTGCTTCCATCCCCTCCGCTCCTAAATTGGCACGGCTGTTCATTCAACATGTTTACCGTCTCCATTCCGCCCCCGTTAAGGTGGTCTCCGACCGCGGCCCCCAATTCATTTCAAAGTTCTGGAAGGCGTTTTTGGGGTTGTTGGGGGCCGCCCCGGCCATCGCCGCCCCCTACCACGTTCAAAGTGACGGCGAGACAGAGAGGACGAACAGAACCCTAGAGCAGTATTTACGTTGTTACACCAACTACCACCAAGACAATTGGTGCGAGCTTATTCCGTTTGCGGAGTACGCCTACAACAATGCGGTTCATAGTAGTACAAAGAAAACCCCCTTTGAAATTGTGTCTGGTCGCTCCTTCCCGCCGTTGCCACAACTACCCGCGACAGCGTTGGACCCTCCAGAGTTTCAACAATGGATTTCATCCCTAGCCGAGGGATGGAAAACGGTCCAGACCGCCTTACAACAAGCTAAGGACTCCCAAAAGCTGCAAGCGGATAAACACCGCTCGGATTTCCCTCTGCGTGTGGGCTCTTGGGTGTATTTATCTACAAAAAATCTCAGGGACGTGCATAAATTTTCCAAACTTGGCAAAAGATTCGTGGGACCTTTTCAGATTACCAAAGTGATTAATGATGTCACTGCCCGCTTAGATTTGCCTAACTCTCTTAGTAACATTCATCCTGTCTTCCATTCCAGCTTGCTCAAGGAGGCTCCCGCTTCCGATGCCTGGCACGACCCGCCGGAGAGGCCCCCACCGACTATTATTGATGGCCACAAGCACTACGAAATTGACGCTATCCTGGACTCCCGCTTTAATCGCAACCGCTTGCAATATTTAGTCTCTTGGGTGGGATATTCCTCTGGGTATAATCAATGGGTTTATTCCGAAAATATTGACGCCCCCACCCTTATTTCTGCTTTCCACCGCGCCTTTCCGCATAAACCTGGGGGGGAGGGGTCTTCTTTAAGGGAGGCAGAGTGTAAAGGATTCAATGGTGTTGATGGTGAAGTAACCTTGAGTGCGTTCCACAGCCCGGGCGATGGGCCAGCTGCATCGGCGGAGGCCTTATCTTTGCGCGGGAGATGAGGACTCCGTTCCCATGGGAAGCAGGAAGGGGGATGGGGTGAATGGTGTTATAACCTGTGCTTCTGGCGGGAAGTGTCATTCCTGCCACTACGTGTACGTGAGCTTTCTAAGATGTCTTAATAAACGGACTTTTACATCCAAAAAGCCTTTTATTTCTGCTTCTATGGAATTCCTTACAAAGGGGAGGGAGTGTCTATATAATAAAAAACTAAAATGTCTTTATAATAAAGTGAGAAAAATAAACCTTGATAGTTGTTTATGTTATTATGAACATAAATTCCTTGTCCATATAACAGAAAAACACTATTATTCCATTCTGTATATACTGTAAAAGAATACTAGCCCTTTGAACACAAATCTCCTAAAATGTTTTCAAAACATTTGTACAACATTTTCAATCTTCCCCCTTTTGTTTGCATTCACCCCCTTTGAAAATCCTGGCAACCATTTTGTGATTTTTTTCCCCTCTTTCTTTTGTTCTGTGTTGAGTGGACGCTTCCATGCTTCATAGCCTTGTTCTGCATTCTCTAGTCCTTGTATACTCATAGTTTCAAAGATGCCCCCCCCCCAAAAAATAAAGAAACAGAAAGCTAAATGCTGCAAATAAGCAGGCAGGAAGGAATGCAGTGAGCTCAGAAGATGATGCCGAAGAGGAAGTTCTGGAGAAGTCTGGGAAATGTAGACAATAGATTGCACAGCAACTGAAGACATTTTCAAAACATTTTAGCCAGCAAATCATTTTAAAAGGGGATTCATTTTTTTTTAAAAAAAATGATGCTAGAAATAATTTTGGGGGGGAACGACAGTGTGGAATTCCATGGAAGATACTTTTTATTTCCTGCCTCAGATTTTTAAAATGAATTGTGTGGAAAAGCCCACTGTAACTCTTTTTCAGTTATATCAACATAGAGGCTTTCCGCACATCAGAGGCGACCTAGGTTCGACTCGTGTCTGCGGAAATCGTTACCTGAGTTCAACTCTGCTGTTACTATTAATATAAACTCCTGGTTCACATAACAAAAAAGTGGTAATAAATCTTACAGCATAAGCATAAGCATAAGCATTTTATTGTCATTGTGCACGCACAACGAAATTTACAGCAGCATTCCTCGATGCACACAATTTCAGACTCATACATCATCCTCACTTTCCCCTTCCTCCCCCATCCCTACACAGCCCCAAATACATCAATATGAAGCAGCGGAGTTTAGCATAGCCACAGCTCTAGAGTAGAAGCTGTCTCTAAGCCTCTTTGTCCTAGTTCTGAGGCCCTGTATTGTCTGCCAGATGGTAACAGTTTAAAAAGAGAGTGTGCAGGATGAGACGGGTCCCTCAGAATATTTTGGGCTTTATTTAGGCTTCGGGAATTATAGATTTCTTCCAAGGAGGGAAGAGGGCAGCCGATAATCCTCTGTGCAGTAGTGATCACCCTTTGGAGCGCCTTCCTATTCGCCACTGTGCAACTGGAGAACCATACACAGATGCAGTAGGTTAGGACACTCTCTATAGCACAGCGGTAAAAGGACACCAGAAGTTTTCCATCTAGTTGTTGCTTCCTTAAAAGTCTCAGAAAGTACAGTCTTTGCTGGGCTTTCTTAACCACCGCGGCAGTCTGTACGCCCCAGGTCAAGTCCTCTTTAATCATAACGCCCAGAAAT